>NC_133483.1:11135041-11435041 GCF_025370935.1 Choristoneura fumiferana | reverse complement strand
CACCGTTGCACCGCCCTCGCGCTATGTCGCCAGGGTTTCTGGTGATGCTAACGCACAGACACTGAAGTTCGGCAATGACCAGGGACCTGATGGCAGCTACAACTACTTGTGAGGACTTTTTTGTTCACGTCGTGTAAATGTACTTTTAAGACCATCTAAATAGATGCATTTCTGATGTTGGTCCATCCAAAATGAAATTATAATTTAGTATTTGAAATTGCCCGAGATCAATATCTGATTCAACGCATTTAAATCGCATTTCAGTGCTAAAATGCAACCAGCCTTATGGAAAACAACTTCCATTCCCGACACTATTGAATCAAAACACTTAGTACCTAACCTTAAAATGATAATCATCAGTGTTATACATTTTGGAATGTTTACCGTACAGAACTTTAGTAATTCTATTGACTATAATATATTTACTTTAAGTCGTTGTTTGCGATATCCAACGTACAGTAAAGGTATGGCATTGAAAACGGGTCCGAATCCATCCAACCTTTTAAGATATCTCTGCTTCGTTTCCGTTGCTCTTAACGAAACTGTTTTTATCTTTAGCTACGAAACCGACAACGGCATCGCAGCACAGGAGCAAGGCACGCCCCGCAACTTTGGAGGCAATCCTCCAGTAGTGCCTGTAGTCGCCCAGGGCTCTTACTCCTGGACCTCACCCGAGGGAGAAGTTATTGCCATCTCTTACATCGCTGACGAGAACGGCTACCAACCCGTGGTAAGGGCCCTCACTTGAGTAAAAGCATCAATCTTAACGTAACATTTGCGTGAAAACGCGGCAACGGCAACTCAATGCGCGTGCAAGAACGGCGCGTTTGTATCTTTGTTCTATTAATCTACATATAAAGATATCGGGTAATACTGCTTATTGAATTTGATCGGTAATTCAACTACGTTAGGTGGTTCTGGTTATTTAAAACCTAGGGTATCTGATAAATAAGAGTATAGTAAAAAGTATGGTATAAAAAATTATACTCTGGTAAATGAGTGAAGTAATGATTCCTCATAGTTTACCATAGTTATTTATTTTCATAGTAACGGTTAATTTCTGTGAAAGCATTTTTTTTACTACAGACCAAAACGATGAAAGAGTATTTGAAGTGGATATTTGCACAATTTAACTTCAAGTAACTAGTACGGCTGGCTGGGTCATTGGCTTCAACTAGTTTTAAACAAAGCAAAAACCTTATTGTGTATGCAAACAACATTGGTCATTAATGTTGAAGCTTACTTCAAAAAACTGCAACACGGTTTAGTCATGCCTAAAATGATAATTTTCTTTGAACGGATAATTAATAATAATCCAATTTTTGTAAAACGGTTATCTATCTTTTTATGGCAATACGATAATACTGTAGAAGCATCATCATTTAATTTCATTTATTTATTGCGGATCCCTAGATTTGGTCTCCAGCCTCTACCTCTGCCTTTATCTTGCAAGAGACCTTGAGAAATTTCTGTGTCGGTCACTACCCCAGAACCTGAAATAACAATTTTAAACAATATTTTTAAATTACAATTTTTTCCAGGGTAATGCGATCCCGACCCCTCCACCCGTGCCACCACAGATCGCCCGCGCTCTGGAGTACATCGCCAGAAACGCTCCTCGCCAGTAGACTTAGGATTGAACCTTCTAGCAATTTATATCGATCGTCTAAGTATTCTGACATTTAGGGATATTGTTACTTGCATGTATTGTGAATAAATAAATGTGATATTATTATACAAAATGACTGTGTTTTTAATTCTCGCCGAAAATAAAATGCGGCTGATTTAGCTGAAACGTTGTAACAGGCTAACACAATATGTAAAATTCACTTCAATACTTTAGTGCAATATTTTCTGATTTAGTAAAGAAGTTGAGATTTTATGATAGCACGGCACTAGAAGGTAGTACCTAGTACTTTTTGGTTTTAGAATATACAGTGTGTTTTGTTGATATAGCTTCAAACTGTAATCAGACGTAGATTAAGTGCTGTGAACCAACAAATTGTTATTTAGAATTAACTACCAGAGCGCAATTATTTCTTGATTTTTTTTCGAGCAGCAATTTAATGCGTACAATAATTAATACGAGAGAGAAGCGATCTGTGACGGATGTCACGTCAACAAGTGCGACGTGTTGAATAAAAACAAAGTAGTATTACGTAGTGATCTTAAATAATTAAAGACGGTGATACATCGAAATTTGTCTATACAATTGTATTTAAACAAATTTATTGACCAGATTTTTTCAGGCATGTCCGAAACCTAAAAGCATGAAACGAAATGGTAAATACTCAACTCTAAATGTATACTCATCACGGCACTGAGATGACGGTGGACATACGTTATCTAAAGTTTTGACCACATTCGCTGCTCAAAACACCATAAACAACGACGACAAACATTTCATTTATTCACAACATACAACATATACATAAAAGGTCTTATAGACTAACGAGGTCTTTACGGGTCTTTTACGTCGGCCAGTGTGGCCCATAAGAACGACATTTATGTATTTATTCATTTGCCTATAAAAATTACAGCATTACAGTAAAACCAATGCGCTGTAAAATTCAAATTTTACAATAAAAAACACAAAAAAGACATTAAAAAAAAAATGGAAGTCAGTTTAAGTAATTGCTTATTGCGATTGAACACAGCTTAAATTTACGGTAAGTATGTCAGCGTTTTTTGAACAGCATTATAAGAGCATTATAGACGGTACTGCTACTTGTACTATTACTTATTCTGTGGTACTGCTGACTGTGTCGTGTCCGGTTTTTGAATAGGACGGACCCATTTCTTCGCATTGTTGTTAAAAGGCGAGTAAGTGGCCGGATGTACGTAAGAGTGAGCAGCAGCGCTCTCTAATGCCAACTAGGAACTCCGGACTTTAGGACTACGATGTGAAGGTAAGGGGAAGTCACAACATTATTATTTTTTAGAGAAAGTCGACATGGCTTGAAGGTTTGGAATATTTCAATCCTCAACCGTCGACCACTAGCACACTGTCAAAAATGCAGCGACTTAAACGAAGTGGATGGTACATGATAAAAACGTGACATACGAGCCACATTACTGTATTTACGGCGCGTCAAGCTAAGCTTAGACGAAGCCAGTGTTGGCTGCCAGCACTGGCAAAATTAGAGCGCCGGCTTATTTTTCAAGCCAGTGAACTCCGCCCGCGTGCCCTGCGTGTGCACACCACAAGAATAATCCAAAAATTAATTGAATCCAGTTGGACTCATCTAAACAACATGGGCCAGGACAGCGCTGGCTTGTCTAGGAACTGGCGCCAGCATTCGTTGGAGCCAGCTTCGTCTAAACCTTGCTTAAATTTATTTTGAACAGCAGTGTGGATGAACCTTAAAGCGTGATGTTTGCGTGCGGTTTACGAATCGGGTGCATGCCACCGATATCGAGTAACTTAAATAAATGAGAAGCTTATTAAAAAAAGCTTTATTTCCTTTGACAAAATCAATTTATAAACCTAAGGTCTCAGCTGTATTTACACTGACAAGCAATATATCATATAAGCATATCTCTGAATCTAAGCAGTATCTAGATTAATTGGTTATATTAGTAACAATTTACCTAATAAACTGAATCATTCCTTTAATTTTACATGGATTTTAATAAATTATACTGATTGATGAAATCATGTAATATTGCTTGTGTCGGATTCGCACAGTTAACATATCATAAAAATTCCTTGTTAAATATCATAAAATGGAGGTTCCGTATTTGAGGTGTATATCTACATTCTATTATTTAGCAGTGCTCGGGCAATAATTGTTAAAATTCTTAGATCTAAATAGAACTTGTCATACTACTTATTACTTAAAAAAATATTATATAAGTACTAGCCGTTACCCGCGATTCCGTGTAAATTTTCCAGGATAAAAACTATCTTATGTCCTTCCTAAGGTTTCAGTACTTTCAGTACCAATTTTAAGCTCAGCGGTTTAAGCGTCAAGAGATAGCAAAAAGGCAGAAAGAATCATTTTCGCATTTTTAGTAGGCAAGGAAGTAAGGTTTACAAAATATGTTAATGATTAGGTATACTGCATTAAATAATCCATATACTATACTAATATTATAGATGCGAAAGTTTGTGTGTGTTTGTGTATGTTTGTGTGTTTGTACGTTTGTCCGTCTTTCAGGTCGAAACGGAGCGAAGGATCGACGTGATTTTTGGCATAGAGATAGTTTATGGGCCCGAGAGTGACATAGGCTTCTTTTTATCTCGGAAAAATGCACAGTTCCCAAGAGAACAGCGCGCGTAACCGAATTCCACGCGGGTGAAGCCGCGGGAAAAAGCTAGTAAATAAAAATAATAATAATTTCATTTATTATTTGCATTGCATCCAAACCCATCGGTACGATATGCCTTACCACCTCGGGTACGAGTAGGTACTTCAGATCCGTTACAACTATTTTTGCTAAGTTCCAGATATTTTATGTCACATTATACTTATCTGCGATACCGTCTATTATACCACACATTTATTAAGTCACTTTTATCTATCATCTCAGCCTATATACGTCCCACTGCTGGGCACAGGCCTCCTCTCAGAACAAGAGGGCTTGGGCTATAGTTCCCACGCGGGCCCAGTGCGGATTGGGAACTTCACACGCACCATTGAATTGCTTCGCAGGTTTCTTCAGGTTTCCTCACGAAGTTTTCCTTCACCGCAAAGCTCGTGGTAAATTTCAAATGTAATTCCGCACATGAATTTCGAAAAACTCAGAGGTGCGAGCCGGGATTTGAACCTACGTTCCTCTGTTTGAGAGGCGATAGGTCAAACCACTAGGCCACCACGGCTTTTTTTATCTATGTATGTAACAAAATCTTAAAACTTAATTTTAACCTACTTGTTATTGTGTCATTGTTAATCACCATCAACCTTATCTGATGATGGTGCTACAACTCTAAGACAAAACGACATAGTCTAGCCGTGTCTGAGCTTTATAGAATAGTCTTACCCCCTTATTCATAAACGACAATCAAACCTATTTTAGTTAAAATGCCGCTAAAATTCGTTTGTCCTTATCTGTCACTTCGACATTTTTATTTGTTAGAAAGGGACAAAGCATTTGTTAGTTAACATAGGCTTGTTAAGTTTTATGAATAAGGGGGTTAGGGTGTACTTTAACCAAGAATGGTATCCGGGGTCTGATGATGGAGTAGTTTGGCAGGTTTTGCAACTTCAAGACAGAACCTAGTTTATCGCGTTAGGGCGTGCTAGAATGGTCTTAGTGGTATTCTTTTAGCTCGGTTTACCAATAATAATGCATTTTAGTTCTTGAAACTAAATTATTCTTTTTTCGAATAAGCAGAGACGACATGATATATCGGTCTCATAAGATATTAGCAATTTATCAAAGAGTTGTAAGACAGGCCCTTAGTGGTCACCGTAAGCTTAAGTAAGTTTCTTGGTATCGATGCAGAAGGAGGCCGTAATATTGGAATTATCTGGAGGTGTCTAACATGACAGTTCACAGTAGATAGAGAAAATTAGAATTCTGTGAAAGAAATTTCCCTAAGTGCATTCTAAAAGTGGAAGATCTCACGAGCGACAAATCCGAAAATAATATTTGCTTCAACTCATAAACCTAATGTTGCTATTACACTACACGATCGTAAAATTATGCTAATAAGTTTAATAACCATAATAAGGTTAAATAGGCCTAAGAGTTTTATTAAGTTTTATAGTTCTTAAATGGAACCCTATATCAAATAACCAGTTGATGACAATCAATATTCAAATTCGATTAGGTAATAAAACAAATGAGCAATAAAACAACTATAAAACAAAGGTGCTATTCTAAACTGGGGCGCTATCAGATCAAAGTTTCACAAACTCGACATAGACGCATATAAATCGTCCAAGAATGGCAATTTGGATGCTAATAGGACAATATATAACGATAGAAGACGGATCACATAGTCGAATCCGATTGCCCTTGGTTTTTATAGTAGTCGTTCACCGAGCAGAGCCCACGCCTCGATGTTTTCATCTGTCTTATGACGCAATTCCCCACAATTTATATACTCGACTAGTTTCGGAAGATCGATCTTTGTCTAGTGTAGAGTGACCCACCTGAAGAGCCCAATAAATACGGCTTATGTCAAAAAACTTATACGTGCCATTATTGTCGGCGAGGCGATTAGTTTTTAATCATCATCATTCGTCGTTCAAGCTTCATTGTAAGAACGGAGTTAAAAATCATTAGCACGTCTTTTTTGCAGGTAATTAAATAATAGACATTTGGCATTTAAATTGTTATGTCCTCTGAAATTCATTTAATAGGATTTTGATAGATTAATCTGACAAATGAACCACGACTATATGTTTCGCTTGCCCTAGAACTTGGTTTTATCATTCGCTTAAAGTTATCGGTATTATTTTAATACAGATATTTTAAAAATATATGTTTTATCAATTAGATATTCAAGGTGATTTGAATTATAAAAGTTTTAAGTTCAGATAACTTTGTAACATTAATAGAATTTTGATTTGAAATGATGCTTCTGAACCCTACAAGTTGGTACAGAGTGCAAAAGGTAACAAGTAAAACCAGATTTGTTACAAAAAGAAGATTAAAGAGAATAATTTGCGTTGATAAAAATAATTTATTACTACAAGTTTGTTTCAATCAGTCAAATTAGTTGAAATTTAATTCTAAAATATCACGTTTCCTGTCCAATCGTTATTAATTATTAAGGTTTACTGAAATTAAATAAGAATCATTTAAAAGTGTTATTTATTAAATCATTGCAATATTTAATTATAGAGAACGATATCCAGATCATGTATCGGGTGTCCCAAAAAGGACGCAAGATTTAAATTTGCCGCCATTTTTGTACTTTAGTACTGGCAACCCTAAAAAAAAACTGTTTGACAGCTGAATGTTTAGGGTTTGTAAAAATGGCGGGTTTTACAAAAGATCAACGCGTTTTTATTATTGAACAATATTTCAAAAGAAGTTTTGCGTGTACGGTTCGAAAATTCCGTGCGAAATATGGTCGGAATATTGACTTGACTTCATCAACTGTGAGCAGAGTGGTTGCAAAATTCAGGGAGAGTGGATCAGTTCATGATAAATTCATGAGGTCGTCCAAAAACAAGCCGTTCAAATGGCAATGCTTTAAAAGAGGAAATTCGACGCTGCATTGGAGAAATTCAGCCGCATCTATGCAAAATGCTCATAGGAAATTTTGACAAAAGAGTGCGTATGTGCCAGCAAAGCCTAGGAGGACATTTGCCTGACGTATTATTCCACGAATAACCCTATTTTATGTATTTCAAGATTTTATATACAAATATATTATAACGAAAAAAAAAGTGTTTTTCATCAATTTCAAATCTTGCGTCCTTTTTGGGACATCCTTTATTTGAAAAAAGAAGCTGAATCTTAAGTTACCCAAATTTAAACCATATAATTATTTGTTTTCTTATTTATAAAACTAAAACAAATAAAAATAATCAAGAGACAAGTCCCGAAATTCTATGGTTGTAGCAGGTAGTTGTTATCTTCGATTTGTCACGGAACTTAGAAATGGACTCCTAACTAAAAATTCAGATACTTATGTACTTTTTTTTTAATAAAAGTCTCTTCCTGTTCCCTAAGATAAAGCTTTTGCCGATCTAGGCTGATAAAACTGGTTAAGTAATTAAACAATTTACTAGTTTCAACTGTTTAGAGTAGAAGGGTCATATGTCTTATTTAAACTATTTCAACAGGTAAGTGAATACATTGTATGATGGTATAAAATATCGAGAAATTATATTAAAAGTGAGGTAACTAATTAATTCATAGTCATCCATAATTCATTTATTTGCAATAAGTGTTGGTTATAATGGTCTTAAATTTAAAGCAATAAAAATGTTATCACACATAAATCGATAAAGCCTTTGTTAGTATCGCCGAGTGATGTGACAGGCGCGTTCTTCACCTCTCAACCATCCGGGAGTCATCGTTATGCGGTCCGTGATCCTTCGACCTTAGCATTTGCGACGACTCTCGGAACAGCATTTATATTATTGGTACAGTCGCTCCATGATTAATGCGTGGAACTTGCACTTGCCTGACATATGACCGATAACGAAGTGCGTTCCAACCTGTACAGCGCCTGGCAATGTTACCGATTTAGAGTGTTAATGGGATGTTAGTAGTAAGGTATAGTTGAAAATTTATTATATCTTTACTCTTTTCTTTCTTTTCCATTTATTACTTTTTTGCTTAAATCTATGTTTAAATTAATAGAAGTGTAAGTATGTTTAGAACCCCAAAATTGTGGAAGTTTAAAAAAGGCGTGCTTTCAAAATATGTATATGAATATAATTTAATAGTAATTAGTGTACTTAATAAATACCTTACTTTTTTATAATTGTAAGTAACTGAATCGCCTATTTCTCAGGAACTATGAAATACATCCAAAAGACAGTACATAGTATCCAATTCTTAATCTATTTTTATTCCCTTCTCATTGTTTTTGTGGTAGTAAACAATTGCGTACATGTAAGTACACTTTAAAAAATACTTATAAAGCATACCTAAAAAGTGAAGACACCTACTTAAATATGGAGGTCAAAACGAGCTATTTCGCAAAATTGTTAACTGCATGCCAATGCAAGTATGTAATGTGGAAAATAATCTAAACGATGAAGACGACTCAGGAATAATTTACATTAAAATCGACTAAATAGGAAACAAAATAAAATACGGACCTTTAAGATTGTGCCATCTGCATGTGGGCTGAGGAATTTATTCAGAAAAACAATATAGAACCTTAAAATATGGTTAATACCATGCCATTTATTAGTATGAACAACAAACATATAAAATGACGACAAAAGCCGGGCCAAAGGTGCCACTAAAATTGCCAATTTTTGTAAAACATATTTATAAATTGATAAAGGAGTCAGTTACACATCAGGGGACACTTTTAAAATATTCCATTCAAACCTTCCATCAAATTAAAGATGACTGGATCATTGTAAGGGTTTCGTACTCAAGTTCGGTTATTCGGTTATACATAGGGTTGTATCTTTTGAATCATAATAAGAAGAGTCGGCCTGAAATTATCCAGAGTAGCTACGTATTAGTAAATTTACCTACTTAACAATCAACAGTAAAAATAAAACATAGTTAAAAATTAGAACTGTCCCCATAAAGGAATAAAATTTGTTAAGCACTGTGGCACAGTCACCTGCATTAACACCTGCCACAGTGGAACGTGCAAAAATATCTGACACGCCCCAGCCTTAGAAATAGAATCGTATCAGATATTTATACACCCTTTGTTGTGTCAGATATTGGTGCTGGTAACTGTACGGAATCTTTCAGAGGCCAGTCTAACTAGCATTAAATCGTTTTTCGTTATTAACATAAAGAGTTAAACATTAAGATAATTTATTTAAGCTTAATATTAAAGATCACGTATCCGCTAAATCAAGTTAATATGTTACTTTAACACTGCGGGGAGCAGAACTTCTTGTTTTGATATCGGAAAACATGCTAGAATAGACTGATAATGATAGACTCCCCGTCAATACTCTTGTTCGAAATCATTTGGCTCTACACCTTGTACTTGACTTTGTTTGTATTCCAAGAAAAAAAATTGCTAAGCATTTTTCCTAAATGTGTCTTCGATTTTTTTTTTCTGAGTATACCGTATATATAAAGTTTTTTTCTCTGAACAAGCAACTCTAAAAACCCTCACCACTGGAACTATCGTGATTAATTAATAAGTAAAGATGGCGACTTTTTTTCCTCTCCCTTTTTGCTATTATATTTTATTGCCTTAAGTTCAGCCACATCCTTAATTTTAGAAGAAACGAAATTCAATTCTATAAGTTCATATAAAATTAGGTATGTACCTATAATAGCAATTCTTGAAAATTATATTTTGTTGTTAAATTCTTAAATATAATTATACTTTTTTATGACGATCTATTTAAAAGTTAAGACTTATTATTTATTTGTTAGAGTATACTGAGTCCAGGAATCGATGTACAGGTTCAGCAAAATTCAATTCAGGTAGATATTTAATGGTGACGTGTGTAGCGCTATCTTTTGGCGCGAATGGTTGTACTATTTTTAGAAACAAACATTTGCTCAGTGGCTCTATCCGACGCTCTACAAATAACCTTCAGAACCGTTCTAAAGCCTTATCTGATTTTTCTCTTGGTCAAGATGACTCCTACTATATTCTGCATTCCTTAACAATAATCTTGGTATTCCTAGATTTAAATGTGAGCCGAGTTCACGCTCTCGTAACTCGTAAGTGAGCTGGTAAGTGAGCCAATAGTCGGGGACCCGCCCAGGTGACCGATTTTAAAAACCACATCACTCGAAAACATTATTTGAATGTATATTGCTTGCATATATGGCCTCCTCTACAAATGAGACGGCGAATCAAGTTTCAGTGCGTGTTTTCCAATACGCAATGGTGGGTATCATCAAGAAAGTTGAGATTCAAACTACTTATTTGTGATCCTGCTATTAAATAGCTATATAAATACAACTAAGTAATATTTAATATCTGAATCTGGCAATTGAGGTATATTGTGCTGCAGTTCCCACACAGGCCCAGTGTAAACACTAAAATAATAAATACCATGGGGCCATTTGACACCAATATTGACCTAGTCCCAAACAGTGCTAGGCTTGTTTGTTTGACCTTACATAAACTAAACTTTCAAGACTCTAGAACAATCATTCGTATCGTTCATATAAATATCTGCCGCAAACGGGGATTTAACCCGGGACCTCAGCGTCATAGTTCACTAACCACTGAGCTATCCGGCCTTCCAAATCAACAAATTAAGCCGGTTGTTCAAATCGATGCTGGAAATTATCTCCAGCATATGTTGCGTCCGACACCTACTGCCAGAATTGGCTATTAGATTTTTTTTTAATTCGTGTTACTCCTATATTTGTAAATATAACTACGTTGATGGTAATAAGTTTTTCACCTCAGCAGCTCAAACAGGCAGGTTTTGCTATGAAATATCAGTGAGCAAAATTGCATTATCATGTGGTTTTATTTTAACCTTTAAATTAAATGTTCTCGTTGCTCAGGTGAAAAGTTGTATGTGTCACACGAGACCAAAGTTTTTTTGCATGTCGTGTGTTTAAATCCTTCGCTTACTCGGGATTCAACATCAACACTCGCACCAAAAAACGACTTTACTCTCTTGTTGCACAAATAACTATTTTTATTTCATTAATTTTTATTTATATTCAACATAATTTTTTATCAATTTCGAATGATATTTTCGAGTGATCTGACTTTAAAAATCGGTCCCCAGATGACACCGTTGCATCGTTGCATCCGAGGCGCCGCCGCAACGACTACGTGTCAAAGTTCAGTGGTTTTCTTTGAGACACTCCTCAAAGCCAGCTTGTTATTTACGTCGTCTTAATATAATAACAGTCTGTTTAAGCGTAGTTTACATGCTGTGACATGTGTGATGTACAGATTAAACCGCTTACCAAGGTTTACCATCACAACGTTTTTGGAGTAAGTGTCATATTCATTTTCTTTGGCAATTGATGCTTTGTCATTTGTAATTTTTTGTGAAAAACTTTCATAGTAGGGGAGGCGGGTATGCTAAATTTGTAGTTACTAAAGCGTAATGGGGACATTTCGCGCTGTCATCGTTCATCCACCATTACCTCTCATATTTCGTTTTCTAGATTTTTTTTACCGTACAACGGCAAAAACTACTAGACACTGGCAAAATTGTCCTCCGATGGACAGAGCCATATTTTTTTAAAGAAACAATAACAAAGCGTAATGGGGACCTATTTAATTGTGAAGATAAGGTGAAAAATGAAATAAGTTTATGTTAAGTATGCCCTTTTAGTGGGGGGGCGGATGAAACGTTCGAATAATCGCCCTTTTAATTGTGTTTTTTTTTTGCTCTGCCGAATTTTGGCAAATAAATTTATTCTTTCTTTCTTATTGTGAGCAGCTGAGATGTTACATGGCGG
The DNA here is from genome assembly GCF_025370935.1 of Choristoneura fumiferana. NCBI lineage: Eukaryota > Metazoa > Arthropoda > Insecta > Lepidoptera > Tortricidae > Choristoneura > Choristoneura fumiferana. Next base: position 11,423,038 of record NC_133483.1, on the reverse strand, counting down.
CAGCAGATGGTACTAATGTGGAGACATTGAGAGTGAGTAAGAAATAGAAAAATAATTCAACATTTGTACGCTTCAGGCTGGTTTTAGCTACATTTCCTTGAGAAAATCGTCAGATTTACTTTGCCGTAATAATTAAAAGATTTCCTTCAAAATAAAATAAAAACTAATTGCGCTTGAATACATTACAGTGTGCAAGTATCCTTTCTATTGGTTTTCTGACGCCCTTGAGTAAAACGCAAACTCCCCTCTTGGGCTCCCCTACTATCACGGATCTATGTTTTGTTTAATTAAATAAGTAGATAAGGAATACAGCTAGCCATAAATTGAACGTTACTAGTAAAAATATGTTCTGTAGCTAGCATTTAACGTGATTGCTGTCTGTCTATATTTTTTTCTCAGGCACGCATAAAGGTACAACCTTTTTACAACGATTAAAAATATATCTTCCTTTTTTTTATTGGTCTGGATGGAAAACGAGCAAGTGGGTCTCCTGATGGTAAGAGATCACTACCGGCCGTAGGTGTCTATGGGCATAGACACCTGCAACACCAGGGGGATTGCAGATGCGTTGCCAACCTAGAGGCTTAAGATGGGATACCTCAAGTGCCAGTATTTTCACCGGCTGTCTTACTCTCCACGCCGAAACACAACAGTGCAAGCACTGCTGCTTCACGGCAGGATTAGCCAGCAAGATTACTTATTAAAATTATAGTTTACACGCTATCCGGCGGCACAAGGTATCAATAATTTTACCAGTAATTCTGACAAATAATACGACTATTAAATTATTAATGTTTCAACTTAATTTAACTAGCTTCTCAAGAAGCTTGTCCTTAACCACGGATCTTGGCCAGGTGAATGGCGCTGACGCATCTTGAGGTGGTCGTTTCAGCACTGGCCAATAAAAGTAATTGGATTTCTATTATGGATTTATTGAAAAATATATTAACTAAATTTTGTACATACTTTTGTCACCATTGAGGACGTAAGCCAATGTAAGTTGACAGTTACTACTGCTTTAAGAGCACATTTAAAAAGTATTTTTGTTGAACTTACCTACATAACTCTGGCTGTATATTTCATTAATTGGCATTTTTCACATTTTACCAATGTACCCTGATTCAAAAACCATTTGAGGGATAGGGTTTTTGAACACTTTCGTCCTACTCTGATCCAAAAATACTTAAGGGTTACGAAATTATAGCCAAAAATCCCTTTACCTTAAAAGTAAATCCATAAGTATCTAGGTTTGTCTAGCTAGGGTATATTGTCTATGTCTATGGTATGTCACGTTGATATTGATGTCCGTCAGCTGTTACTGTTAAATGGAAATCATTTTTCCGACAATCGACATCGAATCGAATCCTTTTCCCTTTTCCGCGCGTAATTTTTTGATATAAATGTATGTTCCTTCGTGCAATAATAGCACGTCAACAACTACCGGAAAGATAATTGTTCGCATTAGATCAGATTTGCGACAACAGTGATGTCGAGCAATACATATTGAATGCTGTAACTGTAAAGTTTACGCACAGTATTGGTTGTGAAGATAATTTCGATGTAAGTAAATAAAAAAGGCCTCGTGAACATTGGGTCGCAGTGCAGTATATATGAGTCAGCTTTGATATAATTATCACTAATATTTATTTACTTAAAATGAAGTTTCTCTAAGGTTAGGTAACAATTCTTATACTATGATAGTTAACAACTAGCTTCTACTATACTTGGCCCTTCACTTGGTTTCAGCCGCCATAATATAATGCAGTCTACGAGACGTTGTAACTGGTATTTTTAAAAATTAAATTATATTTAACTAAGCAATTATATGCCAAGATATTCAGATTATTATCTTGAAATTATCTATATTTGAAGAAAACAATATAAAAAAGAGCAGTAAAAAAAGTGAACAATGCCAATTGTGTGATCTTCACTTGGCAAAGCAATAGCGCCAGTGCTTAGATTTTTTTTACATCAAATTGATCTATTTAACATTAAGAGATAAGAAGTCGGTACTCTTGCACTCCAATTTGATATCATGTTAATACCATATTAATATTATCCATAGTACCTTACCAGCCAGTATTATAATTAACAAAGTGACACCTTTACTCGTATCAATACTGACGAGCAGAAATAATGGAATTCTGCCCAAAATTGTAAGCAACGTGAACCTTTTATTTTGATTTTAGTGTCATCATCATCATCATGTCAGCCAAAAGACGTCCACTGCTGGAGGCCTATCCTCGCCCAAGGCTCTACACTCAAACCAATTTTCTTAGCGTAATACCTATACTCTAAATAATACGTATCTTACGTGTTTCCACTTTTACTTATTTTTCTTTATCAGACATAATCTGCTCTTATTTTTTTGTAGATTACAGTTTACAGTTAATACAAAAAATGGTTACGTTACATTTATCGTCCAATAATACTAAGTAATCGGTATAAAAAGTAGAGTCGAAACAACATTTGTGATTGCATGCGGTATAACTGGGTAATTTTTTTACGCTAAGTTTAATGAGTAATTGCCGTATTTGATTATTACATTTTTTCGTTCCTTATAACAATCACTTACATTGCAAACAAACTCAACATGCACTAATATAATTCATAAGAACGGGTGCGCCAAAGTTGGCATAATTTTTCAACCCCGATTATTGGAACTCCGAAAATGTTTGTCATACAATTTTCTGTCATAATACTCACTATTAATACTTAGTCACTATTACTACCGATCATAACTCCGAAACATTTAAAACCATAATGGCAGTTGTCATAAATATCTCTTGTACTCCTTTTTTTTGTCATACTTTTTTTAAGCATATTGTTTTGTACTCATAAAACTCCATTATCATATTTTTTTAAAGCAGACTTATTTGTAGCTATAAACTTCACTGTCATACAGTTTATGGCCTGCGTTGCTTTTGTAGAGTGAAAAAAATGTGATAAAATAAGTATTTCGATGACAACGCCATCAATGGGCGAAGCAATCACCATCTGTTGGATGTTATTACTGCAGACATTATTTAACCACAATAGATGTAAGTAACAAAGAAAAAACAATTCGTCAGCAAATCAATTTTATATGAATTTTACCCTCAATCGTCTTATAAGTTTTAGTAGATGTCAGAAATGTAGGTTAGGTTAAGTTAAAACTGCAACCCCCTCAAAACCATACTGCTACCAGTAAAGTAGGTTAGGTTAGGTTAGAACTGCAACCCCTACAGAACCAAACTACTGCCATTAATAAAGGTTAGGTTAGAACTGCGACCACTACAGAACCATAATGCGACCAGTAAAGTAGGATAATCACAATTTAAGTAAATAATCTCATCAATATCATCATCTGGGCCTATTTATATTCGTTTATTTCTCCTCCATATTGATAATAATATATAAAAACTTTCACTCCAGTTCCAACATCGCATTAACGTTAAATTAACGTAAAAAAACTGTATCGATGTTTAAATGTTATGATTAACAAGTTTATTGAAATTGATGATTATGAATGAAAGAAATATGAAAACCAGCATTATGAGTACAAACATATCTTAGTGACAACGTTATGAATTACGATATTCTGATAAGTGACCATTATGACCTCAGTTGGTAGTAGTACAAATTTATGACAAATAAAATTATGAAATAAAAAATTCGGAATTCTGGCCATAAATCGGTAGTAGGAAAAAAAATCGAAGGATCGATTTTATGCGAGTCAATATGGACCCAACGTGGAGGAGTAACAAACATTTTATATTACACACATTATATTCCTAAATTTTAACAAAATTTATAATATAAGTGATGAGGAATTTAGGATCAAAATAACATTTAACAGAAGTTATTACGTTGCATTTTTGTTAGTTTTTCTCGATTATTTTATAAAATTGAATGAAAATTTAAAATGTCGTCTGATGGAAAACTTCTTAATATATAAGTTAATGTGTCTACTCCAGTAATTATTCGTTATAGACTTTTATTTTCTTTAATAACCGTTCATAAACATAAATTCGTTTTTAAAGACTATAAAAGTATCACGAATTATTATTGGAGTAGAACCAAAATTTACTATACTTATTTAAAAATAAACAAAATTTGTCACTTCTCAACAATGACACTGGAAGCAATTTAAAACAAAAAATGACTACAGAAAATATTTCACATCCGAGTCATCTTGTTACGAGTGACAGACGGAATTCGCAAAATAGGTGTGCCTGTTTATAGCTAGGCCGTAAAGAGGCTTTTAGTTGAAAATACCACAGTTTTAATCACATGACCTATTTTGGAATACACCTGCGTTTTCGTCTTATATCTCATTTTGTACATAATTTTGTTCTCAAACCAACCTAAATAACTATTGTTTTGCGTAATCTTTATACCAGCACATAAAATGCAGATGAATCGAAGTATCGGTTGCTTATGTTATGTTATATTACTTATGGTATTACTCATTTTCACTAAAGTTCGAAGAGGCACTAAGATTGCCAAAATTTTACCGTGATTAATTTAACCTATCCTAATATTGTGAGGTAATCTACACAGATCTTCGAAACGCGGCAAAATATAAGTCATATGGAACTAAATATTTAAGTCATACTACGTATACTAGACGGTAAAAAAATATATAATAAAACTCTCATACATACAAGAATTATGATCATTTTCCATTTTTGAAGATGTCTCTAAACTGTCAATTTACTCGTAAATATATATGCATGAAATTGGCACTTACGTGACTGAGCATAAACTATTTCTATTTATGTGCAAGGGGCATAAAAATAGTTCTCGTGTATTTGTGAATTTACGGGATGCTAGATTAGGCACAAAATCATGACTGATATGGCCGTTACGAGTACTGTGTGAAACCGTTCTACACAAAAGGCTTTTTTTAATCAGCAATGAGATTAGCCTCGCAGAGTATTCTCAACGATGCCCGTGCCTTTGTACTTTAAAACAACAATAGTTTTATTGTTCCTATTTAACTAGCTCGAGTATAAAGGTTTAACATTAAAGGATGCTTAACATTAACGTGATAAAAGCATTTCGCTAGGTGACTGATAAACTTCTTCAAAGTTCTTCTCTTCTATATCGCTAAACTCTTGACAGAGTGGACTTGGTCGTAAGGTTAATGATGAGTAGTAACTTCATGACGACGTTCTTGAGAAAGCCTTGCCTTCCACACCGCACCACCCCGAAATTCGAAAATCGAAGTTCTTATCATACCGCCCCTGTCGCTCTCGTATTAAATAGTGTCAGAGGGACGGAACGACAAGAATTTCGATTTTTGAATTTCAGAGTACTGGAGTCCAGAGTTTTTAATTAGTTTCTAATAGAGAGCTGCTGCTTACTCTCACTTCAAATGAATTAGACTTAAATGGGAGTTGGCTTAATTTCAATTCCCTTGTATTCCTAAGAATAATATCGACTAAAACTAAAAAACATTGAAAAAGATTGAGAAACTTTGTGCCGAAAGAAGCGGCCTTAGCTAATCAGCGTATGAACCCGTCGACATCATTCGGTAGTGAGCGCCACCATCTGTCTATGGACACCTGCTGGTTTTCTTTGCCTATCTCATGAAAAAGTTCAGAGTATAAGAAAAAAGTTTTACGATAATCCTGTTTATGTTGCTAAAAGAGTACCTACTGATGGTAGGTGATTGCGGTGTCTTTGTCAGTCATTTTGAGACACGCGTTTATTTACAAATTTAGACTATAGAGATTCTCATACATATGTTAATAGCAAATCCCGGAATTAATCGCGGTAATTTAATGCCAAAATGACCACGATATTTCGACCGCATAGCAGCGGCCGCGGTCACAACTAAAACCTAAATATTCTAAAACTGACCCGTCTGTAAAAACTGACAGCCTAACTTTGAAGTAAATTTTGTTTGTATCAGAGTAATTACAATATCTACGAGATTTATTCGGTGTTTTACGACCCTCACTGGTTATTCTATTGTACCATGAACAAGCTAATGTTGCAACAGGGGCCGTACTTGGCAAGAAATTCTATGAATGCATCGCGATTGTTGCTGGATCGTAAATTCCTTATGATTTCAAACGTCATTCTTTTGTTTTCGAATGTATTGCCGAATAGCTCACGCTATACGTTAGTTAATCCAGTCTTAGTTCAAGAGTGGTGCAATACTATTTTTTTTATCGAGGGACTAAAACAAGCCAATACATACCCGAGGTGGTTAGCCACCCGAGCTTTAGCGAGGGTGTCTATTTATCCGAGGGTTTATATTGACTTTTAGTTTCGAGGTGAAAAGTATATTTTTTACTTCGATTGCGAGAAAAAAATAGTCACTTTTGCTCGTTGCTCGACATCATAATTTTCACTATCACTTGACGAAATTGTGAGAATATAATCAATTTATTTTAATCGTTTATGATTTACTCTCTACAACAATTTCAAAGTTTTCGCGGTAAGTATTTCTTTTCCAACTAGACACAAATATAACAAAAAAGAATATAAGAAATGATTATGCATTAACAACATCTTCGACTGGAGTGGTTACTTCTGCATTTGAGGTTAATTCGTGAAAGTTTTTCTCACAACCTATATAGTTAGTGGTTAATTTTTCAAGTATTACAGCTGTAATGATATAAAAGAAAAACTTACCTATATAAAACACCAGTGCAGTTAAGGTAAAATAAGTTGCTGCTGCAAAAGTAACGAAGTCTCGGCTGCAAAATATTTATTATTCTCAACGTTGCAAATGCGGCCCTGCGCAATGCACTCGGTGCAGGCTCCCCGTGCATTGGCTAGACAAACCCGCGTCTCTATAAAAGGGACCTGTGATTACCGCGCCAAGTACAATCTGGCGCCGGCGACGCCGACCGATCATATGGGACATTCTTGCGCACCCTGAAAATATACGTGTACGTCAAAATGGTAAGTTTTGAGAGCTTTAACTATTCTTAGGTAGTTCACTATTCGAATAATACAGTTGAACTACTTTTTATTGAAAGACAATTTAAAAATAAAAAGATTTAGTCTCAGATTTTAAGAAAAGTTTTATTCTAACTAATAAGTATAGACGATATTCAAAAGCTTACTACGTGTGAAAACAAAACATATATTTTTTAATAACTTTCTAAAAACAAATCTTCTCATATTATGTATTAATTATCGGTAAGCCGTGGTGGCCGAGTGGTTTGACCTATGGCCTCTCAAGCAGAGGATCGTGGGTTCAAACCCCGGCTCGCACCTCAGAGTTTTTCGAAATTCACGTGCGGAATTACATTTGAAATTTACCACGAGGTTTACGGTGAAGGAAAACATCGTGAGGAAACCTGTACAAAAAACCTGCGAAGCAATTCAACGGTGTGCGTGAACTTCCCAATCCGCACTGGGCCCGCGTGGGAACTACTGCCCAAGCCTGATCTGCTCTCATTCTGAGAGGAGGCCTGTGCCCTGCAGTGGGACGTATATAGGCTGAGATGATGATGTATTAATTCGGGTGAAAATTCGGTTGAGTTTTTTTTAAACAAATCATAAAGTATAAGGCAGCAAGTGGTTCGGTTAGTTTAACAGAACATCCATGTAAGTAAATATTTTTTGGCACTTTTTAATTGTGTTTAACAAATACTTCCATACAGTGACCGATGTTCAAAGTATACCCCGTATAGGCGTAACTACAATTTCAGTCGAAAATTATGATGAGAAACTTTTACAGGAACATTCAGTAAAACTAACCCAATAACCTACAGAAATATTTCGGAAGAATTTATTTCAAGGTTCTGTACCCAAAGTCTCCATAATGGAAATCTATTGCTGTCACATACAAGTCAATTTGTCTGTCACACAGGATTTACAGTCAAAAGGTTGGAGCTCTAGTCGTCAAATTTAGCATCTTGTTGACCCAAGGCCATACAAATTGTCTTTACTTTCCCTCTCGAAAGGGGTAAGGTATCGAGTAGAGCAAGCATAGATCAGCAGAGAAGCAGCAAGAATACTACTGTAGAAAAAGAAGAGCTGCTTATTTCTGTCGGTAGAAGTCATCAAAACCTGTGGGTACAGTTACCAGCATTAATATCTGCCACAGTGGAGCGAGCAAAAATATCCAACACGTCCTTCCGGCCCTAGAAATAGAGTCGTATCAGATATTTATGCACGCTTGTTGCGTCAGATATTGGTGCTGGTGACTACCATTTTTGGCTTCGCTTCACCTTTTACGATAGGGACTGCTAAGGAAAGGTTAAGTACAGTTTAGGACTACTCAAGGCCAGCATTAATAGGCCTGAATCAGTGAGATACATCTTCAGCGTTATCTAGATTTACTATTACGTGAAATAGAGGTCAAACGTTGGTCTATTTTAAGTGAAAAAAATAATAAATTGGTATGTTAGGCACAAAAGAAATTAACAAAAATCTCTGATTTTCATTTAGTATTCTTTTTTGTTAAGCGCAATAAAAATTTGAAGAGTTTCATTGTAATTTTTAGATTGGTACAGAACACACAGTGCGCGAGCGCGAGTGCAACTATCGCTTGGTTGTTTTTATTTCTCTGAAAACTTAGTGTTGACGGAAGCAGTGAGTACCTAGTGAGTTCATGGTATGCACAGAAAGATAACGTCAATTGTGCAAGCCATCAAATGGACAATCTCAGGACGCTTAATATACTGAGCGGCAAAAAATCTGGCCTCAAATATATGCAATAATAGGTAATTTTGTATGTGGAGTAGGCCAAATTTTGTGCCGCTGAGTATATTATGCTTTTGGTAAGAAAATAGTTCTAACAATCACCTAAGGTTCAGGCCACCTGTCAATAAAAATGGTCGGAATTGATATGACGCTGTTTAATCAACTAGGCAGATGTGTTGACATCTAGTTGACAGAGACTGTTTGACATAAGGTGTCGAAGAGGCTGTCTTGTCGATAGTATAGGCAGAGCTGTTCGCATGCCTGTTTAGGATAGGTACCTAACAATTTTTCTCTTTTCTGGCGTAATTAAAAACCCAATTTTAATAGGTATTTCCAAAATTTGGGGTAGGCCCAAATCTAATCTCCTTAAACGAGCAAATTCATATAGAAGTAGATTTTATTTGTGGGATCTCGGAAACCGCTTCGATTTCGATGAAATTTGTCGGTCGAAGAATCGATCTAGCTTGGTTTTATCTCTGAGAAAACGCGTGATCTTGAGTTTTAGCCCGAGCAAAGCTAGGCCACCCAGGTAGTTACTAACATTTTAATTATGAAAAATCATTTAAACCGGCAAAAAATAATATATTGCAAAAATCCGGTAGAAAACAACAACAGTTTGTAAGAACCATTTGTCTGTTTTGCATCCTCCTGATATTGTTGTACAACTTGACTAACCTGTAGTCAAATTATGAGCATTTACTTTATTGATTTATGCATTCAAAACTTATCAAAAAAACGGCAAGTCCATGGAAAATCAACCAATATCGACAACCAAAATAGACGTCAAACCATATTATTATTCCTGCCCTTTTATTCAATAGTCAAATGCTTCGTTAGTAATTTAGTAAATAATTCACCGAACCGTTCACCAATTACGAGATGATAGTCATAAATACTGCCCGCATCCTTATTACGTAGTCCAGGTTTATAGGATACTTTAGCACTTTACTTTCTTGGAAGAATAAAAAATTGGTAATCTCTCTGTTTCGTGGCAATTCAAAAAATCCTTTCTGCTGCAAATGTCTGCCAAATTTCAAGACTTCTACCTCTACTGGCTTAGACTGAGCATTGTCTGTACAGTTAGGTGCAAAGATATCGGCGGCGTATACATATTATTATGTATGACACGACCTTAATGTTAAGTGCATAAAGTCATGTAATACATATGTTTTACTTAAACAATGAATTTATTAACAATTAAGAATTAATAGATGATGTATTAGATAAAAAAACTATACAAGACTTAAAAAACTTACATAAAATACATATTTTTGTAACTTTGGCCGTGTCGATATCTTTGCACTTGACTTCAATCAGTACGTCACGCTTACCGACCTTTTAAAGGTATGTTATAGAAAAATTATTTAGCTATTCTACATAGTCACTTGTTGCCTTCGCGAGGGCTACGATCTCGAAACTTCAATTTAAACTTCCTTTACACCACATAGTTACTTATGCATTTAATTATAAACATCACAAAACAAGATCAAGCAGCGCAACATAAGTACATCTCTACTATAAATAGTAGTGATACATCAGAAGGTAAAGTGCATGACATTTGGCATACAAGAAATCAATATAGAAACATCTAGCTTGTTTGCGAGGATGTGCCCATAGCCGGTGCATAGGGCGTCCGTCGCGTTCTTATGCAACGAGAGCCCTCGTGCACTCTCCCACAATACCTAACCTTTGAGATGCTATTTAAGTTAACGCTAGCGACAAGCGTGCCGTCAAATTATTTTTTATTGCCATTTGCCTTTTCATTCAACAAACGCTTGTACCGAGTTCAATAAAATTGTAGGTGCGTGTTTATGGTTTCGTATTTGGTATCATGTAAAATTGAAATTATACACTTTGTATGACACATGCGCTACTTTTTAAATAAATTGTGGATACAAAAGGGGCTATTTTTGCCGCTATGGGTTTGATATATTTTATTAATGAAAAATATTTTTTAATAGTCATTTCCAGCTACATTTTCTTTTAATTATTAGTCTGAAACTTACCTATTCCATTTTTTCTTGCGTTAAACAAGGTAGCATTAGGTATTTCAGGACGGTCTATGTTTTATTCAAAGGCCAATGTAGTTTCGCAAGATACATCAGTTTTATGTGTTACTAAACGATGCCACGGGCTAGGCGAGGCATAGGTCATAAAAATGATTAGTCATACTCATAAAATAGAGGAATAGACGTTTTCTTGTAAATTATTCGACTTTAAATGCCAAAACGATTGAATAAATGTCACACAATGCTAATTCGTCTCTGGATGGTGACTGCGTGCGGCGTGCGCGCAGGAATTAGGTTCACGTCTTTGTCTCTGCGAAAACCTAGAACATTGTTAGGCGCAACTTAAATTCTGCGACATGTCAGTTCCCACCACTCAATACACTTGCAAAATAACTCGTTATCATACATCTGCATATGCACACAAAATTTACTAAGTGTACTATTTGGTTTTGTCAATAGTTTGCATACGGCAAGTTTTGTTCTAAGTTAATACAAATTGCAAGGCAAGCCTAACAGCATTCGGTTATCTGTAACTCATTTGTATTCGTTCTACTTTAAATAATTTCCCATAAATATAGATACATGCAGGTAAATTTCACGCTACTGTCATTGTCAGTGGCCTATTGGTCTAATAGTCTTGTAACATTGGATGAATCCTTTCCACAGATTCATAATTGAAGTATACTAAATACTTACGCAATTATGATGAAATCTAAGAGAGCCAACTCTATACATTTTTAATACATCACCAGCATCGAAAATAATTATTTAGGTAGATTATACCAACCACGTGTATTTAAATTATATACCTAGCAACAAATGTAGAGTCGCAAAATTCACCATTTTCTTCTTTCCCGTATTTCCCTTATTTATATTTTTTGTTTTCCTTCTAATGTCGTGTCCATGTAAGAGCTATTGTAGTGTCAATACAATAAATTGTAACACAGAAACAAACCCACGACTAATACAACTATGCCCTATGTATCGAAGCATTGGAAGGTCGCGATGACTTTATGTAATTCCATATCTAAGGGTACAGGCTATGAAGCGTGGTTACCTTCGTAACTCTAGCCACTTACTAAAAGCTATATTATTATATGTTGAGTATCAATAAACCTTTAGTCACTAAGGCAATTGCTTATGTAAATTGCAAAATAATTTAAAGACGCCTGACCTTCAGTGATGAGTAATTTTCATTATTCTTGACCAAAATGAATTTGCATTATTATCTAAATCAAAACATAAATACTACTAGCCGTTGCCCGCGACTCTGTCCGCGTAGAAGTATGAAAAATAGTTTACGTCCTATTCTCAGACCTTCCAAATATACTTACACAAAACAAATTATAAAAATCGGTCAAGCCGTTTCGGAGGAGTTTGGTCACAAACATTGTGATACAAGAATTTTATATATTAAAAAAGTACTCACAATCACCAAGCGTCCCAATAATCTTTAATGTCCTAAAGCATTATTTTACCAAAAGGTAAACGTAAATTTAAAAAAAAACAGCAGGTAGACATGCTTTACTGACTTTATTGCTTACCTGACGCTAAACCAAAATAAACCTTTTTATTTCTTCATTGTCAAAAAAATATGGTTAAGAACAGGTTCTACTACAATGCGAACGCCACAAATTTATAGCCTGTGGCGAAACAATTGAACGACGTAACTCTAATGGCCCTTATTTGACGTGAAGCATTCGCGTGCTTGTCACGAGGTCGTGTGCCAAAACTGGCGGCTAAAACAACTAATTGTATTTGTTTTGTGTACAATTAGCAGGTGGACATTACCTACGTGTTTGTTGACTGTCGCGTGTACCTGGCCTAAAAACTTGCTGCCTAGCATGTTAAGCTGCTAAAAATTTTCTAGTCACTCAAAGACCTTGGCAAACTTTTAATTTCAATGCACTTAAGTAACGAAAGAAAAATAAATATATGTTAATTACGCGCTATAAGGTACTTTTTAAAATTATAATATGGAATTAAAGTATAATCAAATTATATCAAAGTATATCAAGAGCCTTAGTTTTGGTTCTGGTTTATGTGCTACTTAAAATTATTGCTGTAATATATTTTGTAGGCGTTAAGATACTCAAACTTCACCGCTCATTCCGCTAGTTAATAAGCATTTAGTAAGATATCTGTTCTAGATTTTAACGCGTTTGATCTTCGAAATTATTTTTATACTGATTTTGGGTGAATATTCGGCCAATTGATTGATACTGGTGTTACTTCGCGGAGGTTTTAATATCAATAAAGTTCACTACTTTTATTTTGTTTCTGCGCTACAAACTAGCATCATCTCTTTTAATAATCTTTGCTAAAACTTTCAAGCTTAAATTACTCAACCGATCGTGGTGATATATTGGGCCGACGGGGACGTCACTTAATTTGCTCTAAATTAGCACTTGAAAGTTTTAAATTTGAAAACATATTCTTAAATCGAAAAATGATCGTAAAAAAACTATAAGGGCTCCTTGTTAGGACCCTAATATAACCTTTAAAATGCTAGATATTGAAACCTTAATAATACTGTCCTGAGTCTATAGGATTTTACTAATTAAATGTAAAAATAATATTTTCAGATGGTGATAGTTTTACTTAGCCTCGTGGCGCTGGCAGCGTCGGCACCCCAGAAGCCTGCGGACCAGGCCGTTGCAATCATCAAGCAGGACTTCGACCAGCAAGTTGACGGCTCTTATCGCTACAGGTACTTAAGTAACTATTTAGAAAACAGTGCCTGTTTACGATGATTACTCTTTTCTGTACTGTAAATATTTAATAACACAGAAGAATTTACACAAAAATATTACATTAAATAAGAAAGAAGAAATTAAATAACCAAATAAAACTATAATAAATTAAATCTAGAAATTGCATTGCATTGTGCCCAAAAAGGCTGGGAGCGTTCCTCGTTGAATAGCGCTGCAGCAATGCAAATTATTTGAGAGATAGCTGCCGGCCCTTTGGCCTCCAGTTGTGCCAACCATGCGCTTTTGAAAATCTTTTAAGATATAAATTATTATTAATTACTTACATTAATTATCGTTAATATTTATTCCAATACAACGAAATAACGTAGTAACCAACGTCAATTACCTATTATAATTTGTAAATTGTTCACAATCATTTGTAATGCTGAGCTTGAGCCTATTGCCACAATGTTCATTGTATTTTTTTTAATGTGGCAATAAATGTCTTAACCGAATTCGTATACACAGGATGTTTGGCAGTCGGATGTAGGGGTTTTAAGGGATTATAGTTACGGTCATTCTGAAAAATATTGACCACATTTACTATTATGCTAAGTTTCACGGTTTTTGAGATATTGTATTTTTTTTAAAACCACTCCGTTTGCCAGTTTTTTTTTATTTAACTCTCTGTACAGCCTGTATTGTGTGTACAGTTAATTTTTAATGTTTTGCCTTTGTAATACCTTGTTTCTACAAAATAAACTCAAATAATTACCCACTACTGCTAGACTGATCAAAAAAACGTCTTTTAGGCATGACGATAAAAAAAACTCAGATAATTTTGTAAATTTGCGTGGCTGCAACAAAAAAGTAACAGCTTTCTAATAATGTGCCATTTGAAAAAAAACTCTGTATTTCATGGATATATCCAATAAGAGAGGCCTCGTTTCCATACAGTGCATACAAAAAACTTACTTTGCATAATAGTAAATGTGGTCAAAAATATTGAGAATGACCCTACCTATCATCCCTTAAAACCCCTACACCCGACTACCCTGACCAAACACCCTGTATAATAGAGTCGTAATAGTTTTTAATGCAACAGTTGTATAACAGGATTCAAGGTGAGTCATCGTTAGAAAAAGACACCACCCACGAGCGTTTTTTGACTTACTTATACAACGTTGCATACAATACTTTTTCTTCGACTGGGTACTTATTAATTACCAAACAAAATAAGAGAAATAGTAAACTTTAAACGTATATTCATACTTTAGTCAAAAGTATGGCAAACGCAAAGACAACGTAAACAACAATAAACAAGTGAGAAATATGAAAATGTAAAAAGTTGTCTAAGTTAAATTTTGTTTTTGATTAACGTTTAATAGCCTGTGACGATGTTAAAAATACGCGTTACTTATGTTGGCAGGCTATGGATTATGTTCGGAAAGTTTTTATTCTGTATAAAAACCATATAAAATATTTAACTTGCTGCACCTTAGTCTGTCCGAACGTAATAATTAGGAAAAAAAAGTAAGTAGTTGCAGTATCGTTATATCAACATTACGATACAGTGCTGTTATGAGGAATAGACAATATAGACTTTTCCAGAATCTTGTTATGTATGCTGTTATATTACTGTTCGTGATTAAGTAAATCACTGATTCAGGAGTAGAAAAAATACATAATGAGTCCGTTAGTTAGACTATCTAAAACTATTGGATTGGCCCTACCCAATTATTAGTACCGTCGTTTTTAACTAAAATAAAAAACGCCCCAGAAAAATCGTCGAAAAAAAAACGCCGCCGTAAAAGACAACTAAAAAGTAAAAAAAAAATATGCACTACCTAGCTGTTGCCCGCGACTTCATTTGCGAAGTATTCGTTTATCCCTATCCCGCGGGCACTATGCTGATTTCCCGCAAAATTAGCCTAAGTTAATTGAGTATAAGTACCTAGTAATACTTTTTTTATCTAAGCGTCGTCGATGTCGGGGACCGCTAATGTTAATATTTAAAAAAATACAACATTAGGTATGTACTTTAGTTTCCTATTAACCTTAGCAGTCCCCCGACACCGACGACGGTTAGATAAAAAAAATATTACTAGGTACTTATACTAAATTAACTTGGGCTAATTTTGCGGGAAATCAGCCTAGTCCCCGCGGGATACGGATAAACGAATTCTTTGCAAATGAAGTCGCGGGCAACAGCTAGGTAGTGCATAATTATTTTTTACTTTTGTTCTTTTTTGGCGGCGTTTTTTGTCGGCGTTTTTTTTCGGGCGTTTTTTTATTTTTGCGGGCTTTTTTTGGTATCGGGGTTTTTTTAAATTTTTTATTTAAGTTTTTTGTTTCATGTTTTTTAAACTGGTATATTATTTTTTTAAGTGTACTAGTGTGTTGGATATCCTGGCTGCAGCATCAGCTCATCGTGCTGTCACGACTTTAGATATTTCAAAAGCACGAAGATAGAGATATAGTAGCACTCTACTGGTTTTCCATCGAATATTACCGGAAAAGTTCGCATTTATCATGCTCTCTAAATTAGCTTCATTACCTGCCCATTGTACATCCGTTTTGAGATTTGACACTAAGTAATAAAGCTCTGTATTAAGGGATATGAAATTCTCACTCATTTAATCCTCTTCTTAGTCGGACACTCTTGTCAGAGTGGTCGCGGTTGCGCAGACGAGGTACACGGAGAGATGTTCGGTGGGTCGTAGACTTTTTCGAGGACAGCCCTCTTAGCAATGTGCTTCCACTTCTGCCGGTTAGAGGCGTTGCGAGTAAACTGGACTATGGATGGACTCAGTAGCTTTTTTAATCAACTCATTAACTAACGTAACGTAACACATTTAATACAATAATTTTATTTATTGACACTTCAGGTGCCGTCGTATTCTGATTGAGATCCGACTTTTCCCGATCAAAATACATTAGGTATGCACTAAATATATCTGTACACTAACTGCTATTAGGAAGCTAAGGAATGCTAGGCTTTGAGCTAGGAATTTCCGTTAGTCACCGAAATGTCAAGTGTCTGTTGTGTACCTACTTGTACATACATATTACTATGACGCATACATAAACTAAGTACCAGTTTGAGTTTTGTAATTGAGAAATCACGCATCGTCTCGTCCGCTGAACAGTCACAGCGAAAATTGTCTGAATTATTCATATTTGAAGAATTATTCGGCAGCCCATAAATTATTTGTGGACAGTATTCACTTCCTTGACCTAAATAATTTGAGCTCATTATAATCAAGTGTGCTATGAATACAAAGGTCATATTCGACTTCTGCGGTCAAGTTCAACGGGGATGGCTAAATTTATTCCAATGACTGGAAATATTAGACGTTTATAACGTAACGTCTCATCTTCTTAGGCCGCTCGCCCACTGCGACTTTTTGTAGCGATACAGTCGCGATGCGGTCGCTAGCTGTGTACCCTCGCCCACATAACCACGATTCAGTCGCGATGTAAATGCGTCTTCACCCTCCCTCACTTCACACCCTCCCCACGATGTCGTCCGAAACCGTCGCGTGTTTGCATCGATACAGTCGCGATGCTGTAGCGCGTTAGTAGCGCGTTGGCATCGCTTCTGTAGCGCGTTGCCTTGCCAATGCGACTAACGCGCGTTAGTAGTGATGCTGTCGAGCATTTAATTTTACAAAACGCGCGACAGCATCGCTACAAAAAGTCGCCGTGGGCGAGGGCCCTTAACCTTTCGTATGATTTTCAACTAAATACATTTCTGTATATTTTCCAGTTATGAGACCGAGAATGGCATCAAAGCTGAAGAGACGGGTTCGCTGAAAAAAGCCAGCGGGCCTGATAGTAGTGACGTTATCATTGCCCAGGGAGCCTTCAGCTACACCGCACCTGATGGAACTGTCATCAACCTCAACTACGTTGCTGATGACGAGAATGGTTTTAAACCTGAGGTAATGAAGTCCGTTCTACTAATATTACAAATACTTAAGTATTAAGAAGTATGACAATTTTACTTCACAATAAATATAGCAATGAGTAATTTAAGTCTCATTTTACGGAATGTAATTGTAATGAAATGTCTTTTACAATACCTGTTATTTTTGCTAGTCTGTGTATTTTGTCCCTGTTAAAACTGTTTCCATTTTATTTAAGTACATGAAGCAGCAGTTAAACTTATTGCTATTTCCTGATGGCTATTTCCAATGTTATAACTAATAGACCAGCATTTTATTTGTGGATTAGCCAATTGAGTGTTTTCCTTTCGCCAGTGCATTGCAGTTCATAGAAGAGTGACAGATATTTATTCTATCAGTGACTGGGTTTGGCCCAATTTAGTATTTTAAGGAAAACGAAAAAACGATTGACAATGATTGAACTCATAGCACTAACCAAATATTACAGTGAACTTACGCGTACACGCGTACACTTTATGTCGCAGCGATGTCAAAATTTTACGACTACAGGGAATATTGTTGCTTTTTTATTTATTCACTTGTTTGATTAAGTCAAATATGGCGTCAACCAGTATGTCATATTGTATTTGTGTATTAAGCCACATCCAGTGTAAGGAATGCAAATAATTATTTTCGAGATGTCGTGGTAAACAAATACTTATGGATGGGAAGTTTCGGTTATTCATTTGTATTTGATAGTTCCTCGCTAGTCCGCCAACCCAGTGCACTTCACAGTTGCTAAATTCTGCCAACCACAAGAACAAATATATTTATAGGTCGTATTACATTCAAGTAGCTACATAACTATTCTTTCGTAGTGTTTTTTTACCAATTTTTTTGTTAATGTTTCAGGGAGCTCATCTACCCACCCCGCCCCCGATTCCTCCCGCAATTCAGAAGGCACTTGACTACTTGGCGACGCTCCCACCACCACCTCCCTCCAGAAATTAACCACCACCATGCCATACAGCGACTGAAGCTCAGAAAACTCCGAAACACTACGGCCTAGCTCAATGACCGAAAGCTTTCACCGTTTTGTAAACAGCAAAAATTTAATGAAATTCAAATAAAGTGCAACTATTTAGTTCATAATCCTAGACAATGGCTGTTTTTTCAAAGCGGTATTAATCTAATGTATATTCAAGCAGCAATGAAACCTAATAAAAAAAATGACTGATCTGTGATAAATGAAGATTGCTCGAATGGGAATGTTCTTTTGTATATGTTTTTTATTTATGTAATTAAAGCAAAGTCAGTGCCAAAGATGCATTGCTATAAATATCGTTGGTTTTTCAATTGCCATAAATTGATTCAAAGGGATATTACTTATTGTGTCAAAGTATACATGGAATTATATGTTACATAGGAAGTTGGTTAAAATATTGTTTACAATACAATATACAGATACATGAAGTTATGTTTACAGCGGCACTTGATCATTCAATCAAAGTTTTATTAATAAATTAAAGCATCTAAGAGAAAAAAAAAGTTAAATACTGAATGTCAATTTCAATAAAAAACATATAAATAATTAAACAGGTAGTTCTAATATGTCTTATCTAGTGCATTTGCAAAATATTCATCAATTGTATAATAAGGTTTACCTAAAAAATATTGCTTCAGCTTTCTGTCAAATAACGTATTTGTCGTGTGCGTAGGTAAATGATTAGCACGAAATTGATCAGTGACCAAATTCTTGCTCACATACATGTTAATAAGTAACGTCACTTCCTATTCATATCTACACCATAGAACAATTACTTATATAACTGCTAAATATAGCCTTCTAAAAAAAAAACTGGTACTGAACATCTTGTTAAATATTTTTTTTACTTCTATAAACAATATTTGCGAACAAATATTATAAGTTTGTTCACATATACCACACAGAAATGTCATAGAAAGCAAAAGTGAGCCGCCCGTTCTTTGGTATACCGGCATTCCATGTAGAAACTCGTTTGGAGAGGTGAGCGTCTTTTCAAGGTCATTGATGAGAACGCTGTTAAATAATATTCTTAGAAAGATATTAACATCGTTTTGTTAAATGCCAAGTAGGTATAAGGTTTTGCTAACTACAAATATTAAAACACAGAGTTTTATATAAAACCGGAGTCGGACTCGCACATCAAAAGCTCTGTACGAATTTGTTGGCCTCTATGAATATCCAATGTTAGTATACATAGCCCTGCTCCTACTGGTAAGTAAAGTGTCATCATCATCATCCCAGCCTATATACGTCCCACTGCTGGGCACAGGCCTCCTCTCAGAACAAGAGGGAAAGTAAAGTGTCAAGGAAATTAAATCACTACCCAGGGTGGAACCTTTGTGCTACTAATGTCATATTGACATTCCATACATCTGCTAAAGAAATCAGGACAAAAATAATTATGTAAAAGTTCCTCCCTGGGACGCAAATTAATTTCCTTGACTACCTATGCGGTGAATGGTCATTTTAGCTTGGATACTGACAAAGATAGATAATAAAAAAATAAGCATAAAGATTATAATTATAATATAAAGCTATAATTTGAATAAGTAGCATTTTTTTTTCTGTCTATTTGAAATATTAAAATTATTAAGTTGAATCAAATATTATGGTAAACTAACCTAAACCCAGTATATACATCATAACTAAAATGACAAAATAGCAACTAAAAATTCAACACATTAAGTTACAAATATTACTAAAAAAGTAGGAGAATAAAACTAATTTAAGAATGCAAACTATCGCAGTTAACCCGCGGTAAGGATTATAATATAATATAATATAATATAATATAATATAATATAATATTAAATATAATATATATAATATAATATAATATAATAATATAATATAATATAATAAATCATATAATATTAAGGATCCCTTCTTGCCAGATTCCAAGTTTCTAGGTCAACTGGAAGTACCCTGTAGGTTTTTTGGTTAAGTACGGCAATATGTACTTATATTCGTTTTGGTTGCGTTGAGTTTGGAATTTGATTTTTTTTACTGCTCCAAGGAGCAGGAGACCTAGGTATTTAACATTATTTTGAGCTCGATACCTCCACGCTTTTCTGAGAAAAAGCGTCTTAGCAGATGTACGTAAAGGTAGCCAACAAAGTGATTCTATAAGGGTTCGGTGTTGGCTCATTGACGTAGAGCTTGTCTAATTTAAAATGACGCGTCCCTCACTCGACTAAATCAGTTAATTTAGAGTAGTTAGACAGCAAATCGTACAATTACCGCCCGTGTCTAACGGGGATTTAGCTTCCCGTTGGACTAAGGCGGTTTATTGTAAGATTTCCTGTCTACTTGTAACTAGTCATAATGAACTTATTTAGTTGAGTGAGGGACGCATTATTTTAAATTAGACAAGCTCTAAAAACCCCTAAATACTATCGTCGAAAGCTTTTACTCAAATGAATTATGATATAAGTAGGTATTGTTACGCTACCGAAGTTTGTACCAAGTTAAGATGCAACTTTTAAGCCTATTATACTAATAAAAAGGCTTAAGTCACATAAATAGGTAAATTTGTAGACACATTGTCACTTTAATTAACACTAGAATCTGTCATTGAAAATTGTGACCGCATTCTTTAACTAACTAACTTGCGCGGTGCATCATGCTTAAAAATTGAACCCACTACAAACATTTATTATTCTTTGAATTATGGTTAAATTTAAACCCAAGTTTATATTAAACTTTTGATAAAAAATAATTAATAAAAGCTATAAGGTTTATATTAAAAGTTTTATTTAATTTAATTATAGCGTCGAAACATTGAACATATTTATTGAATATTTCGTATTGTTGTATAGTTACTTAAGCTAAAAATACTATTGACATTATCTTAAACTCAAATGAGATTCACTCATAGTGATAGTACAAGCCAGTTGATCGCATAATAATATTGTCCTTTGGCTGTGTAGTCACGGACGGAACATAAAATTTCTTCAGAAATGTAAAGGTAATAAATGAAGTACACAATTAAATCGCCATTGCATCATCCATCAAATAATAATATATCAAATTACGTACTGCTACTGACAATAGTTGTGATATTTTTGAGAAAATTAACCGCCCCGATATACATGTTTTACGGCATAGCATAATTAATTATGATTTTTTTACTATTTAAATATACCTAAGAGTGGAATGAGTAGTGATACGAGTAGTTAGAAACACTTAAGAAATCGCTATCACTTATGAATAATCTGCTTCAAATAAGGATTTTGTGACTGGTTCCGCAGTGGGTTTAGTTGCTAGATAGGCAAGTGCTCGTGCAATAGCAGGTGGGATAGGCGGTGGAGTCGGCAAGTGTGCTCCTACTGGCCGGTATCCATTTTCATCTGCTGTATATGATAGACTGTACTCGTTCCCATCTTTAGCCTGTAAAAAAAAACAAATTAAATATTTATAAGTCCGTTTGAGTTAAATTGAATCAAAGCAGTGGTTTTTGGTCTAAAATTTACCGTATAAGAAAAACTTCCACTGACAGCTTCGCCAGCATTATCGTCATCAAAAGTTTTCAATTGTCCTTTTTCAAAAGCTTTTGTGCCATCACCTCCCTCGTAACTGTAAATAAAAGGATTTGTGTTGTTATACAGTTGTCGCTAACAAGCAAAAATAACGAGTCTGTTTTTCATACATCATAGTATGGGATGATGGATAATCATTTGTGTTTATCATTTTATACTCCTATTTAATACTTACACATTTATCATGTTTATTTAATTTACGAATCTCATAGAACATAACAAAGTAAGTTTCAGGTTACCTATATTGAAAGTCACCAGTATGAGAAAACACAAGGTTTTCCGATTGCACTATGGGAACTACTTCACGTTGACGAGTCGAATTATCACGTTTAGGATAATTTTGATTAGGGCTGACTTTTTCATTGTTACTGAATCGTTCTTTCTTATCAGGTACACGAGAATTTAGTGTATTTTCATTTTCTTGAGCACTAATTTTAGTTTTCTTCCCTTCCTCGATTTGCTTTTCTACAACTGTAGGTTCTACTAATGTTGGATTCTGAACTTTTCGTCTTTTACTTGATACTCTTTGAATTTTGGGACGGGATTTATGGTAGTAGGGAGCCTCGGGTTCATAAACCACAGCGACTGGAATTTGAATATCTTGTTCGGATTTCGTTTCTTTTATCGTGGTAGGTTTCTGATGTTCTTTGCGACTTGAAATATACTCTTCAGTTTCGAGTTTTTCTGGGGTTGAATCACCATGATCGATATTTTCTTCTGCCCCGTTTGATTGAACTGCAATACTAGATTCACTTTTAGAAGACTCTGTATTTACCTGCTCGACTTTGTTACTCGTTGAGACATCACTTTTTATAGATTTGTCGTTGCGATTGCTGTCTTCTTCATATAGAATAGCAACTGGAATGGCTTCATAACTTTCCGGTTCTGGTGGATGATTGTACTGATAGTCCTCAAGCGGCTGTCTATGTCTTGTATTTCCTCTACCAGTATTCTTGCTTAATACACCATAAGTGAATATAAAAACAATACAAAATAATTTGTAGGTTATCATCGTAACTAGTATAGAATTCAGCGATTCTAAAATACACCACAACTCAACACACCCGCGTTTAGTATATTAATGAGGATGAGTCAATGCGCTTACAAGCTTAAGCTGATTATTTCGGCGATATTCGCCTACACACCAATCCAACCAGAAATGTCCAATTAAATTAATCTTTAAAATAAAGGAGTGTTCTTTTATTTGCTTTAGAATGACATCAATGTTTGTATGGATTTTCAATGCGGAAACGAATTTTAACAGACGCATTTACCTAGAATATGCATGAACATTTGAATCTTCAATTAACAGCAGCTATTGTTTGATATCAAGACGCATAAGTTATTTAGGCACTAATGACCAAATACGAAAACAAACAATCTAAAGCGCGGATAGCTTCGACCCGGATCAGTTTTACTATACCTTAACTTAACACGAATCATTTTTAAGAAACAAAAAACTTAAAGAGCCATGAATAGGTAGTAGTAAAAAAACAATAGTAGTCCAGTTGTCCGATCTATGCCTTCCCAAGTAGCGTATTGAGAGACTAACCTAAGCTCGGAATATTCAGTTTTTCGGAATTTGTGTACTAAATTAGATTAACACACTAGCAAGCTGTATAAAGGCTAGAGTGAAGGTCTCAATCTACGAACTTCAAACCCACGACCCTCTAATATTTTTTCATAGTCTGTTGACATTTCCTCAAAATTCTTTCAATAATCCAAATTTCCATCATCAAAATCATCAGTATGTATATGTTTTTTTTAGTATTAACAAAATTTGTTAGTATTGTGTATGAATAGGTTACATACATACATACTGATGATTTTGATGATGGAAATTTTGATTATTGAAAGAATTTTGACGAAAAGTCAACAAACTAGATGACGCTAAAAGTTGCTAGACCGTTTCATGATTTTCCTAAATTGCCACGGATAAAAAATAAATATTTTTTTACCTACTACTGGACCAGCTAAATATACTAATAATAATAATAAAATTATTTATTCAGATAACCAGGATCCATTATTTAATAATAATAATAATAAAATTATTTATTCAGAAATAACGGCGTATTATTTAATAATGGATCCTGGTTATCTGAATAAATAATTTTATTATTATTACTAAAATATTAGGCTCGTCCAGTAGTAACCGTGGCAATTTTGGAAAATCATGAAACGGTCTAGCACCTTCTAGCGTCATCTACTCGTCATACAGAACAACTGCAACATTCTGCGCACAGTCGGAGTTTCCCAATTAGGACGCATAAATACTTACAACTTCCGACGCTATTCCTTCGGACTTCGGTCTTATGTACCAAATTTAAGTATTCGATGATAAGAATAGTTATGAAGAAAGAGCTTCTTTGGTGGAAGCAAAAATTATAAATCATTTTCATTTCCCATTCTGTAGGAATTTAGAAAAATCCTTTCTTAATACACCTCTAATGATCCTCAAAAAATATGGCTGCCCAATTTCAAGTCTACCACTGCTCCAGTGGTTTATGTAATGCGTTGTATAATATAATCACGTGTCCTCTTTTATAGATAGGCATAAGATATAATATTCTAAATACTGTATGTTCTCGCTAATTATTGCAAAACAATAGGCTTAGCGGCTTTATGCAATTTGAAGGGCTGTTACGTATGCTACCTTTAAAGCTTCATTCCATAAGACAAACAGAACATTTATGACATTAATCTTTTAATAATTAAGTTTTCAAAAACTTGTCATAAGAAACTTGAGCGAAGAAATATTTGAATCGAATATGTAATTTTGTTAGTCCAATTAGGACTGAAACCACAACTGTTTAGCCTTGAAGTAGTTCTATGTCATCTTTTCTTCTAAGTCACTACACTTTTGACAAAGTGGTCGTCGTCGTTGGCCTCATAGTTTGTTCCCATCTCTTTTTTTTGTTTTTTATATATTCTCAAAAAATAATGTTTACTTTCCTACTCATTTTAACAAAACTGATGAAAAACCTCAACATGAATACATTTTTATCAATTAAAATTATTTATATACTTAGTTCTCGATTACCTCACATTTTTTTTATTTGTTTTAGGTTAATGATGCTTTCGGAGTACCTAACATTAAAGTGGGATGTCAACGCTTTTTTTTGCCTTTATGTAGTTTAATAGGCTGAGCATCTTCATGATAACATTCATGTTATTAGACTAACAGACAGACAAGTAATTTGCGACTAGAAAAAAATTGTAATCTTACGTGATATGTCCACTGTTTGCTAATTATTATAATACCGGGGCGTAACATTACCTTAAGCAACTGAAATCCTAAACGATTCGATTTTCAGTGAGCCAATAAACCTTGCTTTGTGCGACCGGCGAGTTAATCACGCAGATCGTCACCGTTTTATTGTTGACACCTCGACGATTGTGCAATTTTCCGAAGAACACATCTGTCATGCGCTAAGGTTGAAGTATTTAGCGTACGCTTAGGCTGACTCCACCGGAAGGCGGGGGGAGGGTAGTGTAAATAGATGAGTCTTACATATAGGTGGCAAAGGAGTCTGGAGTATCATTCATCAGTGGATTTCGGGAGTGAGTGAAGTAATGTATTCCAAATTAATTGTCTTGTGCTGGGCAGTGGCGTGTGTGGTCGCAGCGCCAGCCGCCACCGATGTGTTGCCGTTGGAGAAGCAGCAACCCACGGTCATACCTATTGTTTCTCAATCGGAAGAACTGGAGTCTAACGGAACGTATAAATTCAGGTAATTGTGTATTATATTGTTGTATTGTAAGTGTATAGCCTATTGCAAGGCCGGCAACGCATCCGCAGTCCTAATAATGCTGTAGGTGTCCATGGGCGGCCGTGATCACTTACCATCAGGTGACCCGTCTGCTCGTTTGCCAGCTGTTCGATAAAAAAACGTATAAATCCACGCTTTCGTAAAAAGTTAAATTTTTCTTTTTGTAAGAAGTTTATTTTAAACTAACTTGTGTTACGTCCCCGTTTGAAGAACTTCCTGTTCTATTCTTAAACATTGACGTATATTTTATGAAGTAATTTAATTAAGCAACTTTATTTATAAAGTGTAACTAAAATTAAACCGTATCGAAACCCAACATCTTAAAATTTAATGACAATATCAATTTAAGAATCCAAAGGTTTTACATTCATTAAATCTAAAAATGATGAGTTTCTAGTGTCAAAAGCATTGCATAGATGTACTGTGTACCTTATAGCCTTAATTAAATATGAACAATGACTAATAGGTGTTAAATTATGCAGTGAATTCTTAGTCATTACTAATTCAAATGTCTTTTGAAATGCCAAATTTGACAATGGTGATTATACTTATAGCTATGAAACTGGCAATGGGATTAAGCGAGAAGAAACATCGTACGACAAGGTCCTTCCAAAAGTGGAAGGGCGGTCAGCAGATGGCAGCAACGAGGGAGGAGAAAGTGAAGAAATCCACGTGCAACAAGGTTCCTACTCGTACACTGCTCCTGATGGCACTGTTGTCAGTGTAAGGTAAATATGGATACAAAAAAAAAACAAAAGAATAAATACACGTAATTAATTCGGAATATTACTGCACGTTATTGTTTTTCTGATTTTTTTTCTTTATGTAATTTTTGAAAATGCAATATCATGTTTCTAATCCTAGCAAATAAAAATTTAGAATTTTATCCCTATCCGGTGGGAATATCCAGATACAAATTATCCTGTTTTATTCTAGACGTCCAGTTTAAGCAGTTTAAAACCGTCCAATCATTAAGGCGGCGTTCCCACCAGAGATTTGCGGGGATGTGTTGCGAGGAATATATTTTTGATGACCCAATTAGAAACGGGCAAATTAATGAATAACAAATAAATGCACACACGCACGCACGTACTCACAATTTTACCCACTTATAACATTCAATCATAAACACCTGGGAGATTTGATCAATTTGTGACAAAAGTAATAGTAGATTGTTGCACCAAGCAGAAAGTTATTTATTATTGCACCGAGTGCCAATTTGGAGCCCGAGCGTCAGTGGGGGTTTTAAAAAGCACGAGGGCAATATAAATTACTTAATGCGAGGTGCATAATCTGCTTTTCTTTCAACTATTACAGGAATAGTAGACGAAAAAAAACTCATACTAAACAATTAATAGGAAAGAAATGTCACTAGCACTCGATGATTCCATTTTTAGGGTTCCGGAGCCAAAATGGCGGAACCCTTATAGTTTCGCCATGTCTGTCTGTCTGTCTTTCCGTCCGTCCGCGGCTTTGCTCAGGGAATATAAATGCTAGAAAGCTGTAATTTTGCACGAATATGTATGTAAGCTATGTCGATAAAATGGTACAATATAAATTTCAAAAATATTTTTTTTTTAGTGTACCTCTCATAGACGTAAAGTGGGGGTGATTTTTTTTTCTCATCGAAACCTGTAGTGTGGGGTATCGTTGGATAGCTCTTTCAAAATTATTTGGGGGTTGCTAGAACTATTTTTCGATTCAGTGAGCTGTTTGCAAAATATTCAACTTTAAAGTGCAAATTTTCATTAAAATCGAGCGCCCTCTAAAATCTAAACCGGTGGGTGGAAAATTTTGGAAAAATTCAGAATGGTAGTAAGTTTATCAAACTTTCAAGGAAAACTATAACGGCTAAGTTTGCTTGAGAATTATTAGTAGTTAAAGAGTTAATAGCAGCCTAAGGTATAAATATACCTAAACTTGGAAGATTCCGTATAAAATACGAAATACTTAGAAATATACTACTTATTTTTTCGTAATGGCTACGGAACCCTATTTTGGGCGTGTCCGACACGCTCTTGGCCGGTTTTTGTAAGTTTACATTCGCACTCTCACAAAATGTCCACGGAAAATTCGCAAGGTTCCCGCCAATTTTTTTTTTAATTTCTTACTTTTTTTTGGCAGAGTTAGCAGCCAGTAGCAGATATTTTTACCCACGATCTGTCAAATTTCGGATGGGTGCCAGGTTGGCCAACCAAACACATAAAGTTTTTTTTTTTAATATACGGCTACTTACTGTTTTTGGTAGGATTGGTAGCAACAACTTTTTGTACGCAATCTGTCAAATTTCATAAGACCATCAGGTTGAGCAACCTAACACTAGATTTTTTTATACTATGCAGGCTAATTTTATAGCAAAAATATTGTGTTACCTCTTTGGTGGTGCAATTTAAAAAAAATCTAAAATAATGCAATAAAGGATTTTTATAATTTTTTCTGCTATAGAGCAGAAAAGTCCCGCTATGTGCGGGCTATTTAGTGCGGTTATGATGAAATTGAGGCATAGTTGGAAGAAAAAATAATTATGTTAATGGAATGGATTTAATGAATATTCTATACCCAAGGGTCGGTTTGTTAAATATATACATACCTACTTAGACTACCAACCAAAAATTTTTGATCTTAAATGAGTCCTATACTATATTGTCCTCATTACTCATAACAACAAATAACGGGTGTTTTATCGACTCTTACACCGAGATGTGACTTAACGCGACGCCGTAATTTTCACATTTTTGATATGAACTGACCCTAAATCAATCCCTTGCGAACTAATGTCACTGTTTATTAATAACAAATGTGTTTTACACCAGGTACATCGCTGATGAAAATGGTTTCCGGCCAATTTCCGACCAAATTCCCCAGGCTATTGTAGCTGCCGCGGCCGCAGCAGCGGGTGCGTCTTCAAGTGAAAAGTCTGGCCGTGCATTGAATGTGGCCGATAGCGCTCATTCCGCATCTGCACCTGCTATAGCCTCTAGAGTTGCTGCTCCTTCAGCTGCCTCTCAAGCCGAGCCTGCCAAAAAAGCAGAAGCGCCGGAGTCCCCTAAGCAGGCTGAGAGCTCACCGGAAGCTCCGCCAGCGGTTTCCGTGGAAGCCGCATCGACTACAAAAGCTGTCGAACCAACAGAAGGAAGTGGAGAAAGTGAAAGCACAAGCGAGGCGTCGCCTAGCACTACTGAATCATCGCCTAGCACTACTGAATCATCGCCTAGCACTACAGAAGCATCGCCTAGCACCACTGACTCATCACCTAGTACGACCGAAGTAGCTTCTACTACTAACGCCAGTAACGAAGCATCTACGGAGGCTAGTGAAGGAACCACCATAGCAGCTGACGCTACAACCAAATCTGCAGAAGCTACTACAGAAGTTGCCTCTGCAGCACCCGAAGAGCCTGCTTCTACTAGTGTCGATGCGTCTACAACAGAAGCTGTATCAACTGCTTCTGCTTAAATAATCCGTTTAGCTCTCGGTGAAAAGTTTATAATGGACATTGATATACGTAAAAAAATAGATGTGGGTGCTTTAAATTGTACTGTTTTATTAAATAGTAATTATAAAATAAAATGCGTGTAAATGGTATAATGGACTGAAATTGTAAATGTATCTTTGACACAAGATGAAATTGACACAAAAAAGTGATTCCTACTGTTATTTCTTCGTGTTGTACGATTTTTTATTATCATACTTATATTTAAATAAAAGTAATTTAAAAAAATCGTCTCTTTCACTTTCTGATTTTAGCTCCTTTTCTCCAAAACTACACCCGCGCAATTCCGCAGTAGCCTCGTTAATTTATGTATATGCATGTTTTATTATGTTTCCGTAAAAAATACCTAAATATCTTATTGATGGAGAAAACTGCGTCGAAATACGTTACATATTTTAAAATATATAAGCGTACATACATATATACATACGAACAAACGGAAAGACGGGAAGAAAAGGACGAAATACTATGACAGTCTGCCAAGTTTCTCGCAGCGCATTCTTCTTGATAATGATGGTCTTTTCGAAAGCGCTGATAATTAAAAAAAAACGTGTAGAAGAGCCCATTGCTGAATTTACTACTTAAAGATAAAGAATGAAAAGAAGACTAACTATTAGACAATCGTAGAGTATTAAGTACAATAACAGGCACGTTTATAGCTTTAATCGAAATACCAGTTCACGACAAAATGTCAAGATCAGGTTTCTGCGATACAAACTCAAAAGAATTTTATGCTCTCGCTTTCATTTTTGAAGCAAATATTTTTCTTAATGATATTTCCTTTATTCTGTAAGGCATCATCATATTACTGAATGGTATTTGAAATCGCTAATTATACCTGAAAATGTCTGTATTCGGAAAGTTTCATTTCCGCAGGTATCAAGGACAAAACTTAAAAAATATTAAATAGGTACTGCTGAAGTCACGTAACAGATTAATTTTGAGAACCTTATTCTGCTTTAATAAAGATAGATAAACAGTCATTTAAGATTATTGGTGACTGTCGGCACATCAAAACAGTAGGCTCTATTCATCGTCTTTTATTTTTCACGTTAATTACTTTGAAGGGCATCCGAGACTGCATCCTGGTAAATATTACTTTGGCATATGTTATTCCGGATCTTAGTTTTATGAATAAAATAAAGTGTAATTTTATAATAACATGTTGTAATATTATACCTAAGTCTACGGGTAAAATCAAAACTCCTATAAATGTCAAAGTTGACTGTTTATGAATTTGATCGTCACATCCTGTTACAAAAGTATTTAGTGTAATTTATACTAAACATGCTATTTATTATACAATATTCAAACATGTAGGTAGAATAATTAATGAATGTTTATCATATTGAATATTCTATTAACCTACGGACCATTAGGGCCACAAATGTGCGATTTTCCCTCTTCTTAAAATAATAGGCAATGACCACTGATCATGGGTAATTATTTAGTAATGTACCTACGTGTTTCGCATATGGTGTGAGTTTAGCCGTTTCTCGCTGTTGACGACCAACTATCGAAATAGTACATTGTGTCTTAAGGGCGGTAAACAAGGAATTACGAAAGAGTCTATTAGAAGCCCGAAGTCGAAGACTGAGGGCTTTAATGAGTCGATGTTCGTAATTCTAGTACCGCCCGTGCGACATACAATGTTTTTCATCACATTTGCGAATAAAATTTTATATTTGTAAAAAAAAAAAGTTAATTGTTCCAAATACCTTAGGCTGAGCTCTTGGCAGCGCCGCCCTCTCCCTCCCCCTCCCGCAGCATGTGCCTGAGCTGCGTGTGCGTGTGGGCCAGCGCGCGCAGCACCATCAGTACGGGCACTGACTCATTTACCGACCTTGGGCTTCTAGACAAGAAAATTTGTACGCGCAATGACTCATTTACCGACCTTGGGCTTCATGACAAGAAACATTGTACGCGCAATGACTCATTTACCGAACTTCGGCTAAGAAAAATTCTACACGCAATGACCCATTTCCCGTCCTTGGGCTTCATGACAAGCACATTAAGGTCGAGGGTTTTATTTGCGGGGTTGCAACCATGGTAGCCTGCATGTTACGACACTGTTTACGAGCAAGTGTGATGAAAATAATTTATAGTCTCCATCTTTAAAAAAAAAAATATCTAACCAATTTCTTTTGATACTTGTGAAAATAAAAATTTCTTTTCCGCACTATAAATATAATTATCTACGCCTTTTCTGCTCACTTGGCGGCATGAGTTATGTTGCAAAAACTTTCTAGGGATATGTTGATCTAAGTATTAAGTAGTAAGAATTGATATGTAGTCAAGTACATACAATAGTGTAAAACGCGTGCTGTATGGCAAAAAGTAACTAGTGCAAAGATAAAGTTTAAGGCAATTCTAGTCATAGAGTGCTTTATGATTGTAGTAAGCCACCTGTGTCGTCAATGAATGAAAGACACAGATATACATTTTGTACATTTTTGTTAGAGACCACAGCACAATGAACGCGCAGCAGATTACAACGAAACAATACATAGGGAACCGAAATGTATATATAGAAATTTCTTATTTTGCGAAAGATGCGAAATGTAGTCGTATTTCATTAAAAATACTTACTTTAAAAGGTTCTGTACATTTTGGAGTTTAAAATGTAAAGAAGAACCTTTGATGTGTATGTTGAAAATATAATCTAATCGCTAGCGATTAGTTTAGTTTAGTAGGTATACGTATGTACGTATTAGAGTATAAACGTGTTTTGATTAAGTGGGCTTTGACGTTTCTAATAATGAACATAAAGATGAGGCATTTTATAGTGGCTAAAAGTTAAATTAGGTATAACCAACACGCAAACTATGAATATTTTAGCACTTGCAGGACTTGCAGTTAATTAACTTTGCAGATAATCGTTGGGGGAGAAATGTCCTCGAGAGGTGACCACGAACCAGAAGACGAAGCATTGGTAGGCCTCCCACTAGATGGACTGACGACATTGTGAGACTTGCGGGCAACCGGTGGATGCAAATGGCGAATTGTCATTCATTATTGTGGCGTTTTAAGAGGGAGACATTTGTTCAGAAGAGGACGTCTTTCGGCTGATGATGATGAGTTAATTAACAGCAATGCTTAAAAATGTAGATATGCATAATTTATATGCAGAAAAAGTTCAAAGCTAAATCTGATGACAGCACAATCTAAAATCAGATCAAATGAAATGAAAAGTCATTATGTGTGCGTTCAATGTTTGAAGCTCTCCTAGCGGCCGGCTTTGGCACGCGTGGTGTCGATGACCGCACGTTACGCAACAGATACATCTCTGGTGCAGCTGACTCGTCTATTTGCTCACCATCCAGTTCCGATCTAAAACGATAAAGCTTTGTCCCAAATACAATCAGGTCGTGCACTTAAGGAGGTTACGAGTATATTCAAATTCAACGGATTCGTGCCTCTTTTTGGGCTCCGTACCAAAAAAGGTTAACACGGTACCCTTATAGGATCACTTTTTGTCCGTCTGTCTCTCTGTCCGTCTATCTGTCTGTCTGTTCGCTTTGCCATCAGATCATTTGCCTGCCTGGTCACATGACCATGACTGAGTTCATCTGTGAGTCTGTCAAGATCCATTTTCTCTAGAACGCGTAGAAGTATAAAGCTAAAATTAAGATCGAATACTCAAATCTCAGATCAGCTCTTGAAGTTGTAAAAAAATCAAACTTGCCAGTCAACGCAATCAAAAGATACAGTTTACAAAAATGGTGTTTCCATACAAATCGCAGTGAATTCAAAACCTAGATATAGGGTACCTACTGCCAGTTGTCCTAGAAAGTTGAAATTTGGTATGATTGTAGCTCATACAGCGCAATCTTAATTTTAATGGTCGTCTTCCTATGCCTATATCCAATATAAAATGACCCCACATTGCGTTTGCTAGACACTAAGCAGATTTTTATAGATACAGCCATTTATATTTCACAGAACTCTCGATGCCATGAGTCCGATTCGCACTTGTCTGTTTTTTTTTGGCACCGATGCAGTCGGATGCATATCGCTAAGATATTTATGCTTTCTCACGCGTGGGACCTTGTATCGTCAGTTGTTAACACGCAATGCGTTGTGAAATAATTTCAAAGTGTGCTTCATTTTAATCAATGAGGTGTGACCAATAAGAATAAAGCTATCGAGCTCATCAAAGTTTATTCATTCATTCATCAACCTGAGGCCGTATTGTCTAACGTTTCTGACACTCGCGATCGCAATCAAATGACAGATTTCGCATACAAAAACTGTCACTTAATTGCGATCGCGAGCGCCAGAAACGTTGGCATGTATTCCTTGATGGCATAGTTATTCAACGAGAAAACGCTGCCAGCCTTTTGAACACAATGCCACGGGGCCATTTGTAGATTTAATTTAGTTTTAAGGAACTACTTTTTATTTTAGTTTTAATTTAGTTACTTAATTTCCTCTTTTTTCATTTAATGTTTTTATGTATTTTTCTTTGTTATATAAATAAATAACGCTATATAATTCCTTGATATTTCATATAGATTCTCATACATATATGTCGCATGTCATAAACGTAAGTATACAAATTGTAATGTCTGATGTGTGAATGTGTATCGGAACACGTACCTATATCATGTAAAATTTATGAAGAACTAGTATAAAACCGCGGCTTCGCCCGCATTAATGCCGTTGCTTAATTAATGCTGTTGTATATTATGCCCGTGGAATTTTTGAAATATACAACAACAACAGTTTACATACACGATTTTTAGTTACCACGACAACGCGATAATTAATTGTTTTAGAGTTTAGCTCTAGCTACATATTAGTAATCTTTGGTTTGGCCTGAAAAAGTTTACGGTAACAATTTAAAGGGACAACGTTCGTTCGATCTACTGACTACAAACGAAGTTAACACGTCACGTCATATTGAGAGCTGAGTTACCTACGTCACCGTTCTCGGACAGCGCCCTCTAGTCTTATTTAAGCTTAAAATATTATCCCACGGGAACGCATTACCGGGATATGAAGTATCCCATGTCTCAATGCAGAGTTTTGTATATCTGTCCGCCAAGTTTCATGTTAATCCGTTCAGCCATTATTGCGTGATTCAATAACAAACATCCAAACCTCCAAACATCTAAGTAAACATCTTCACAAACTTTCACATTTATAATAATTTTATATATTATATTATATTATATAGTAGGAAGGATTGACAAAAACTGTAGGTAATGTTTTTGGTTCAGGCATTTTACCTTATTATGCGAACAAGTTTTACTACTTAAATGTTGCCAACCGTCATAAATAAACGACAAAAAGATGTTTGATTTGAGCAATGAAGCCAGTTATCAATTTTACAATTAACGTTTAGTAGTAGTAGATCATGCGTAACGTTAAGGTGCAACTGGCACACATCTTACAGGTAAAAAAACCAGCCAAGTACGTATTGGACCACGCATAACGTACCTACTTAATAAGTTAAAATGGTTACCAGCACAAAATCGCTAAGACGCTACCACAAAAATGTTTCCTTTGTTCGAACACCATGGTGGTTATGCCTTTTTAAATAAATATGGTAAAATCGAAACTTTAATATGATTTTATGCCACTTTTCAAAACTTTCAGACTTCTTAAATAATTACTTTATTTGAAAGTTACAAAGAATTTTCTAAATCTTTTTCGAAAATATTTGAGGCCACACTAATACTTATAACACGGCTCAATAAATATGTTAGTATTTTCTTTACATTGTGGCGAGATGAGAATATTTTCAAAGCATAGTTATGAATTAGAAAAAGTTACAAATTAGAAATAGAAACTGTCTCCAATTCTCGCACAGCTATTGCAGCTGTATTAATCATTATCACCATTATATTAGCTGTAGGACGTCCACAGTAGGACATGGGCTTCCCCCATAGACCTACGGTTGCTTCGGTTGGAAGCGGCCTGCATCCACCATGAGCCTGCGTACTTAACCAGGTCACCAGTCCATCTCGTTGGTGGACGACCTACGCTACGCTTGCCGATCCGCGGTCTCTATTCGAGAACTTTTCGGCCCCAACGCCCATCTGTAACGAAGATGTAAAGTTTACTTAGACAAACTAGTTCTAGTTTGAATATGAAAATATTATTGCCCAATTGTTGAAAACTGATAAGTACAAGTTCCATACTTTTACTGCTACACCGAAAAATGAAAATAACGCCTACTATTTACGTAACAAGTCGTACGTAGACGACCACGCATTACATTGGCTGACCAATAGTTTGATAACTGATGAGATAAAAAAGTAGGTAAAAAAAGCAATAGCAATTGGCCAAAAGTTAAAATTAAATCAAGTTCGATTTCTATGTGAATATGTCGAGTAGCTACTAAAGCAACCAAACTATAAGCAACCAAAATTTTTACTTTCAATACAACTTTCTACTGTATCTACAGATCTAGCCCTTTAATAGGTCTTCTTCTCAACATAATATTTGAACCGAATTGATAACCTCCTCCTTTTTTGAAGTCGGTTAATAAACAAAAACTAAGATCACTTATTTTACGCAGTACAGAGAGCGCAGTTTTATCTTAACCAGTGAAAGGTCCCGTATTATCTCCATTTTAAAGAAAAATAATTCAAAGTAGTACCTAGCAATAAAATTGTCCCAGATATCGTATCATAATATTAAATAAGCCCTAAATACGGTCTCGGTATTGAATCAGCCAAAAAATTGAGGTATCGGCGGTAGCTGCAATATAGCAGTGGTAAGTTAAGTATGAAAGTGTGATGGCTCAGAGCAGAGCGCGAGTAAGTGGCAGGGGTGTAGTATAAAAGTGAGCGCACAACTACCACTCTGACATAGTTCACGAGACTACACGTGTCTCCGCCGTAGGTCGCATCCCACACAAAAACAATGAAGCTTCTGGTAAGTTTAGAAAGCTAAGGAAAGACGCATAGTCCTTTTATCACAGTTCCGGACATCCTGGATTTCTAATTACCTATATATTTATTTTAAAATTCATCTCGTAATAGATTGGAGTAGAAACCACAGTTGAATACTCGAAAATCTGAAATTCCTCTATTTATTATTTGTCAATTTTTTAGGTCTTATGACCTACGAAGGGTTTATATTTAAGTTACTAAAATTTGAGTTTTGTCAATCATTAGGAAACTCTTAACCCATCTCGTCTAAAAGTTGAAGGTCTTAGTAAATGTCTCGGAACGAAATGGAAGATGAACTTCAATGAAGATGTTGCGATAGCAAGAGAGCCTAAGGATTTTCCTTGATCGGTATTGCAAGAAGCGATCAAATAGGGTCGGTGGGCGTGCCAGCTGTGAACTTTGACATTCACTCGCAGCATGCGTTTTAATTACGATATACTTAGTGAACGTTTCAATACACATTGAATTTTTAAGTGTCCGTACAGCCGTTAAAAAAATCTACTGCAACCTCATTATTGCTCATGATATGTTAATATGCGATACTAAACGATGTTATTGTATAAACATCAGAGCAAACCAAGCTTATTCAGTTTAAAATCAAGGCAACTCATATTCATAATCAACGCATTCATTTTGTCCGAGTATTTCGTTTAGAAAAATAAAATAACATATATTATTAATATTTGTGAAGGTTAAATTTTCGCTCGGAAAATTTCAAGTTTTTTTTTCGATCAATACTTAATTCGAGGACTATTTTATGGTTATATTATTCATAAAACTGGGCATAATGAAAAATTTCATATACATGCCACCATTATTGTTTATTTAATAGCCCGATGTGGTCGGTTTAAATATTCAATAGAGCAAAGTAGGTATTCTGTTTGGTTTATGTAAAGTGATTCTGAGACTGCTAAGACGATAATGTGTATGGGTGTCTAATAATAAACGAAGATCTAATAAAGTCACGAAATAGTCTTCAATATCAGTGAGCAGCATATTATGTAATTAATACATGTACCTATGCGTTAATTAACTTTGTTGTTACTGTGATTTTAAACTTCTTTGCATGGTTTTATATTCCAACAAAAACATTTTCATTTGGAAGATTGATTGTGAATCAATCAATGAAAGCCTCTAAAAACTTCAAAGTTTCAGTAAAATTTATAAAAGTTTTGCAATTTCAAATATAAATAATAAATTATTATTATTATTAGTGCATTATGAAATATTAAGTTATTCAACCCATCGACCTGCGTAAATAAATATTAGTATTGTCTTATTACCGCAGGGTAATGGTCTCTTCGGATAGTGAAAGAGCTTAGTTGTTAATTTTAATATCAGTCTAGAACTACAAATATCATTAAAATCTTCGCAAAAAAGTGCGTGTTTCAGCACAATCTTTTGTAAGACAAAAGTTCACGGCACAATTTCAGTTAAATTTCGTTCATACGCCCAAATTTGAACTCGCGGCCCTCTACTGGTAACGGTAGGTATGGAGAACACGAAGAAATTTAAACCAGTATCCATAAACCATTCCTTGAAGCCGTGCATCTGTTTAAAGGAATGACCCAACCGATTGCAACGCAACATCGTTTTCTTGCCGGCTGCATAACTCGTTCGTGCATTATAAAACCCACGTGGGGATCTTCAATGTCAAGTAAATGTGCGTTGCATTGTTTGTTTATCACGTAAACGCTTAACGAATAATCTTGAAAGTAAGAGTGTCATCAAATATTTACTTTCGATATTTATATAAAACGCGTAAACAGATTATTTAGTTATATGAACGTAACTTTCTTATTAATTGTGTTAATTGATCACAATTTATTCAATTAAAATCATAAATGAAAGTAATGATTTTATTGTTGCCTAAAAAATAATTCTACACGCTAGACAAAGACCAATTTCTATTTATTTTCACACAGGCAACCTCATTTTTAATAGACTTTTCGTTATACAAGCGATCTTACTCTTAGTTCACTTGTTGCACAATGTCTTTGTGGGTCATAATTTGGACTCATAGGTGTAAGGTTGCGTTACGTCTGTTTGGCTATTTCCTATTTATTCAAATGTCATTCAAGTGTTATCAGGCAAAGTTGACATTTGACATAAATCGACTTAAACATCGATTGATACGATAATACCTATTCAATCGTAATACGATTTCATAATGATTGAAAATTAACAAATGTGCGAGCGCGAGCGTGCTCATGTACCGAATCGAATCAATGACGCGCATTATACAAAAGAGATATAGGCGAACAATTAAATAATGTAACAGTGGCTTTAAACTCCATAAAAGCTCTAAAACAGTTCATAAGAAGATTAACAAGTACTTTAATCTATTTTTAAAATAGTCATTTAAAAGAGGATAACGCAACAACCGGTAATTTATGTAAACGTAACTGGCTAAAGATTGGCAGGGGTTGCACGATAATTGTTTGATTTGATGCTAATGCAGTTAGCTCACCTGCTTTAGTACACCGGGAGCACGATGTCTTACATAATAAGAGTAATTTACTTTACAATAATATTGGCACTCGGTTTTATATTGCACTTATCGTATCGCACCGGTTCAGCTGTTAGAAGGCTTAGAAACTGTCGGAAAAGCATGATAATGAATAATACTAGTTCGTGTAGTTGGCACACGTCCTATATTTAAATCGAATTATGCTAGAGCTAGGTATTTAAAAAAAACAAATGAATCAATGTTGAATAATATATTTATAACCGTACAGTTATTAGAGTAATTTGGAAGAAATGGTAAGGTCCATTTTGATTATCGATGGAAGTGACCGATCAAAACAAAAGCATGTAGTCTTTTCCACATATATATAGTTTGAAGTTGACATGGTTTTAAAGTACACGTTTCAAAAATAATATTCGTAGGTGGTCAAACAAACAAACCACGAAATAAACTACTCGTGTTATGTAACGTCAAAAATTGACCAACAACTGAGATACTTAATGATGCTAACAAACCATAACCAAAGTTAAGTACATCTCAATGAAAACAATGGTGTAGTTGTGGACCTGAAAGTGCCAATACATGTTCTGGTGGAGCTCGCTTTCGCCCAACCTGCGTGTCGAATGAGGCGGTTTCACAATGATGCAGCCTATTGTATCGTTCCATCTTGCCTTACGACATTACGAATATGATTAAGCTCTTTGTCTGACATCATCGTATCATTGCTAATGTATACGAAATGCAGCAAGGTACGGCTTGAGATGCTCGATGTCGTGAAATTCCAAATGTGTTAAGAAGGTCGAATTGATGTGACATTTTCGTCTATAGAATCTTTTGCAATAAACAGAATAAATTTTTCAGATAATATTATTATTTTTAATCGTGAATTTTATTTTGGATAGGTGAAATATGGAAAACGTGTTTTTTTAATTTATTTAGAAAATAATTATATTGATGTTCTGTCTTGAATTAACTACAATAATAATTTTATTAAAGTTAATTACATTCAGTCAGATTTTAAAAAAGGCATCTAGTTTAACGTGTCTCTTCTAGAAATGAAAGAAATATGGCCTTTTATTTACTTTTTCGTTATTATTGAATGTAATATTTTCTTTATTCCGTTTGATATAATAAATTTATTTAAAACTTCATTTACTATATGTAGGTATAAAATGAATCTGCTTTTACCTGATTTTTGCTCACGACTGATAATTTCTCAATTCCAGATCACATTTTGTGCTGTAGCAACTCTGGCGGTAGCTCTCCCTCAGAGGAGAGCACCTGCAAAGCCAGAACAGCAACAACAGTTGGACGACCAGCAAGCTGCTGAGCAGAACTACAACAACTACCAGCCCCAACAAGACTATAGACAACAACAACAGCAACAACAACAACAGGAGTACAGACAAGCCAAGCAGATTGATGACTTCAGGCCCAAAGTCCAGTTGGAAACCACTACCTACATTCCTATCATTCGTTTTGACAAGGAACAGGGAACAGATGGGAGCTACAAGACTGCGTAAGTACTTTATTAAATAAAAGATATGTATATCATGTCACTATTAATATCGATTAACCTACACAAAGAATATATATACATACGTGTCATTGTATGATTGTTAATTGAACAACGTTAGTTTATAAACTGTCGGATTGGTTAAAAGTGATACACAAAAAAAATCATTAAAATCGGTCAAGCCGTTTCTACGGAGTTTGGTCACAACACAAACATTTTTGACCCGAGAATTTTATATATTAAATTATATTAGTTGTTCTCTGAGTGACATACGAGCTGCTAACGGTGTTAAACTTTTTTAAATTGATAGCAAAACCGGTGTAGCATTATTTTCTCTATAGGTATGGACAAAACCTATGATATTAACTAAATTCTACCTGTAACAGGCTATAGGCAAAGAACAATATTTATTCAGAGCGCATAAAGCTCTTACTTTAGTATTTGAAGTCAAAAAAAAACTAATTTTGGTGTCACGTTTCAGACAGCATTGTAAGTTATCAGTTCTATTGATCAGTTAAAAGAAATCGACGGGTAAGACCGTAAAATTATGTAATAGTCTGTCTGCAAAATGAATTCTTGGTACTAACAAGAAGATGTGGAGATGACTCTTTCAAATAAGTTTCATACTATTTTCTGTAAGGAAGTGGAGCTTAAAATAAATATTTTATTTTTACTTCATACTAAGCTTTTTTTAACTTAAGCTTAAGTTTTTTTTAAACTTAAGGTTTTGTTAACGTCCGTCACTTTGACTTTGTGCTTTAGTCAAACGCAGACAAAGCATACATTTTGCTATGATAGACTGAACACCGAAGCTACCGTACAACGGCCAACCGATAGTGTCTTTTTCAACCTCGACATTGGCGGAATCATCGATACTTTCGATGGAGCTATATTTTTTCTAAAATTGAATTGAATTGAATTGCTATGATAGGGTTTGTACCTTTCATGAAGGAGGTTACTTACTTCTTTTTCGTATAAGGTGGACTTGTTGAAATCCGCGTTGAGTGTTAAACCAGAGTTAATAAGTTGTGTCAAAATCCATGTCACTGCCAATATTAACCCTGGGTGAACGATTTAATTTTTCAAAACCAAGATTAAAGAAAAATCTTTATATCTGGCTTAAGGACGACAAATACATAGATTTTTAATTTTACTTAAGCCTGGAAGTAAGACCCACTGAAATATTGATCACAAAAATATAAAAATAATGTCAGTTAAGAAAGCTTGATATTAGCTTACACTTATGTACTAAATTTGGCACGCTTGGGCTTACACAGTTATTGCAATGACTAAGACTGAGCAAGACGTTCATAGTGTAGGCAGCTCGGCTTGACTCGTTTAAAGTTACTTTACGTTATTTTATCGTTTCTAACAGAAATGTTTCTTACCACACCATTTTATAATAAAGCGTTTATTACGCTTTTTAAAAGCTTTTATTTAGTTTCACCTGTCCCGTTGTCTGTCTGTCTGTCTGTACCTATTCAAATCTTGCAAGTTAAATTTGACCAAGTTCTAGTAGTCAGATTGACTTCAAATTTGGAACACTTATCTAAATCACGTGACAATAAAATAATCTAATAGTGACATCCTGGAAGTCCAGCCAGGTATTCAAATGTAGTTTGGGTGACAATGCAAGTACAGTCCTTAAAAGGACAGCTAGCAAAAAAAGCTTGTATTAAAAATTAAAATTTTATGATTAGGTTATTTAACATCAACTAATTTATATTACAGGTACGAGACCGGTAACCACATCCAAGCCGAAGAGTCCGGCTACCTCAAGTCTGTTGGAGAGGACCAGAACGCTCTCGTGCAACAAGGATCGTACAGCTACACTGCCCCCAACGGAGAGATCATTACAGTCGAGTACACTGCTGACGAGTTCGGCTTCAGAGTGAAGGGCGACCACATCCCCACCCCTCCTCCTGTATCTGCAGAAATCCAGAAGGGGTTGGATCTCATCTACGCCGGAATTAAGGCTAACGCGGTTAGTATTTACCGTAGTTAATGCAGCAAAAATAATTAAATTGATTGTTTGATTTATCCAGACAAAAATATCCAATAATAAGAGGCCATTAAGTGGCAAAAAGCTATTATGTTCATTATTCCAGCGAAGTTCAAAAATACTTATTTAAATCAATGAAAGCCCAAAAGAACGTGTGTGTACATTAATATTATAAACAAGAGAGAGCATTTTGGAACGAAATAGGTATTATTTACACACTGGACGACATACCGGAACGGTTATTCTATATTAACGATGGTTTCCCTTTATACGCCCAAGACCTAAATATTCCGGGCCTCTATCATAAAATGCCAAAACGAATAAATAAGGTACTAAAATAATCACTTTTTATGAAAAAAAAAAATGCCGGCTTCAACGAAAACACGTTACCAAATGATGCTATTTCAGAGTAACATCACATTTTTTTTTTTTTTTTTTTTTATTTGACTGGATGGCAAACGAGCAGGTGGGTCACCTGATGGTAAGAGATTACCACCGCCCATAGACACCTGCAACACCAGGGGGATTGCAGATGCGTAGCCAACCTAGAGGCCTAAGATGGGATACCTCAAGTGCCAGTAATTTCACCGGCTGTCTTACTCTCCACGCCGAAACACAACAATGCAAGCACTGCTATTTCACGGCAGGATTAGCGAGCAAGATGGTGGTAGCAATCCGGGCGGACCTTGCACAAGGTCCTACCACCTGCATTATTATTTGAATTAACCATTATGGAGCACTCGTTACCTACTAATCGCTTTTGTCTTTAGGAAGCTATTACTGCTACCACTTATTCTTGTCAGAATCGATACCAATTTTTTCCTTAGTACGGCATTAAACTTGTTTACTCGCTTCTTTGATTTTTGAAGACACGGAAATTACTAGGTTGAAATTTGTTTACATTTTACAGACCAAAAGTTTAACAAATAGCTTTTAATTTTTTCATAATTTAACTTATTTTAACCCTTTTCCAGGCATAGTGTATGTATATAGCGACCACATATAAATGTACGTTACTATTCGACCTTGCAAAATTTCCAATATGGTACAAAATCAATTGAAGTTGTTAAAAATTAATCTACGAGTATTACTTTGTAGTAGCGTATCCAAATTAGCGGGGGCTGAAAAAGGGTTAAAGTCAAATTCGATCGATATCAATCATAAATAAATTGACGAATAAATACATAATGAGTCACTCAAAGTGTAAAATATTATTTACTTTTTATTTCAGGAACGCGATGCGCTTGAACTGAAGAACAACCCTGAGGCTGCTAGAAGACAAGAAGACAGGGCTGCCCTCGACTACAACGGCCAGTACTACCAACAGTAGAAGCTTAGTGTATCGTTAGATTCAAACATCTCAGGACAAAAAGAAAAGAACCCTTATAATAGTTAATGGAAACTTTTGGATCTTCGTAAGGACTAATCGTTCCATGTTGTCCAAGAGCATAGACCAGTGCGCACGCTAGGCATGCTTATTACAAGAAAGTAGTTAAAAAAATTAGGAATGTAGTGTGCGTGGCGTACGTCATAGTGGGTTTCGCTCGAAAACCAGCTCCAACTAAAAAAAGGCCAAGTACAGTCCTCTTAGGACTAAATTCTCTATTTTACACTCTTACCAAGTGTAGTAAATGTGCGGAAGGCAGTAATAAGTCAGAAAATGTGTAAAATTGCTTTAATGTTCGCTTGCGTCATAGTATACAGTTTGTCTGCTGAAAGAGTTTGCATGGGACGCTGTCACAAAATTATGTAGCCATCACAATCTAAAGCTAACATTGGAAAAAAATATATACTGTTATCCTTGTGGTAGCCATTCATGCAAGCTATTTGAGTGAACGATTTGAACCAAACCACCTGAACAAAAGTCTCTGTGAGAAGTCCAAGAGGGCGCTTGGTAAACGTGAATAGCAGTTGTTATCGTGCCTAATTTCTGAACTAAGAGTTTATTCTAGCAGTTTCCCAAAAAACACATAAATTAACACGTTATAAGATAGTAAATAAAACTTCTCTTTGAGATAACACTAGTTGAAAGGAGATACAGTTCAAACCCAGATACCTATAGTTTTTCGGAGAAGGACGCCAATAAATAAAGATTTAAATGAATGAAACTAGTGAACCGATTTTGACGAAACATGACTAAAACTAATTTACGTCAAAATCTGTTTAACTATGTTAATATAACACATTTTTTCAACATCCATTTGATGTCACCGAGCGCCCATTAGTCAGCTAAGTTCACTGCCAATGAGACATTGTGATAGAATAATAAGTTCATTTATACATATAATGTCTTACTTTTGTAAATATTTTTCATTATTTTTTATATTTTAATAAAATGTTTAAATAAAATGTTTTTTTCTGATGATTTGACCTGACACAGTTTACAAGACATACAGACAGAAGCTCTGAACTCATCCCAACTTTGCGTTGTGTCGCGACGCGACAGCGGGGCTACTCCGAAATTCGAAAATCGTCGCGTTCCGTCCCTCTAACACTTATACTATTTAATACGAGAGTGAGAGGGACGGTACCATACAAACTTCGATTTTCGAATTTCGAAGTAGGCCCTCAGGGGTCCAATCATGGTGATACCTAGTAGTTTTTCTGTTTGTATTCAGTATTATTTATTGCAACACCTTTTACAAAAAAAATATAATATAAAAAATGATGCCCTGTTGGGGCGTAACAATTTTACAATTAATTACATTAATTAACTATACATAACATATGCTATGTTAACTATAATGTTATTTTTAGCAAGAGGTTTACATATTAACTAACACCTTATAATTAAGGTTAAGTAAAGTATCTAAATAAACTATACTTTCATGTAGTTATACATAAACATGTCCGCCCGAATTGCTATCACCATCTTGCTCGCTAATCCTGCCGTGAACCAGCAGTGCTTGCAGAGCTTGTGTTTCGGCGTAGAGAGTAAGACAACCGGTGAAATT
Source organism: Choristoneura fumiferana (assembly GCF_025370935.1). Taxonomy (NCBI): domain Eukaryota; kingdom Metazoa; phylum Arthropoda; class Insecta; order Lepidoptera; family Tortricidae; genus Choristoneura; species Choristoneura fumiferana. Next base: position 11,378,106 of record NC_133483.1, on the reverse strand, counting down.
ACTGGCACTTGAGATATCCCATCTTAGGCATCTAGGTTGGCAACGCATCTGCAATACTCCTGGTGTTGCAGATTTTTATGGGCGGTGGTGATCTTTTACCATCAGGAGACCCACTTGCTCGTTTGCCATCCAGTCGAATAAAAAAAAACTCACTGACTTGGACCGGTCCCAATTTTTAGTTACTAACTTAAAGATTCATTGCTGTATTGATTAATATCTGTTATAGAAAATATCTTTTATATTCTTTAAAAACGAACATATTTTAATTAACGGTTTTTATAGAAAATAAAACTCTATCATGAATAATTATTGCAGTAGACACATTAATTTATATATTAAAAACAGTTCTAACAGACTGAACTTTTAATTTTCATTAAATTTTTATGGAATAATCGAGAAAAACTAAGAAAAATGCAACGTTGCCAGCTCAGCAGGTATAAACGCTCTTAAGCGAATAAGAAGAAGCTTTGAGTTAATGATTCTTTTTAGAACTGATAAGATGCTGAAGCCGGAAGGTTAAGTACTCTGTTATAAAATAATATGACTAAGCCGTGTTTGGGCTTAATGGAATCGAAAGTAAAAATTAAAGATTTTTTTTAACTAAAAAATAAAACCAACCACAAAAAAACACTAAAAAGTTAAAAATAACTACCGAACCTAGTTTCTTCCATTTAGGTACTCACATACCTAGCTTTTTCTTCTACTCAATCTTATATCCTTGCGAAAAATTAATCTGTTAGAACAATAAAATTATATTATATACAATTATTGCTAATTTAGGAGTCGGTGCCACGACGAACGTGAAATGACATACAATAATCATCATAATAAATAATAGGCATCGATTAAAATCTTTACATTCATTACATACATATATCTATGTTTTAATGCGCAATCACAGAAACAAATCATCAATTTCAAAAGAAAATGCATCGGTTACATCAAAATATACCCAAGTTAACCACTATTAGTGTCCCTGCAATATATGTCCAGTTTTTTCAATTCTTCAGGATTTCACCATGAGATCCTGCCGTAACTACAATGTGACCTATGTAATTGGAAGTATCTATTTCTTTTCCATCAAGAGCAATTTTTCTAATTAGTTGATAATGATAAATAACGGAGCCCTGACAAAAGTAACAAAAAACAACCGAATTGAAAATTTCCCCTTTTCTTGGAGTGTTAAAAATATGGTCACGATTGTAATATTTAGCAAACAATACCACAAAGCCTTAAAACTAGGATCTGACTAATTATCATGTAATGAAAAATCAGACAACATCAATCTTGAAATTAAGTTTCTAAGTAGCGTGCTGTCAGATATTTCATTAATATGATCAAATGCCATGTGCAGAACAGGATCGGCCGGGTCAGCGGTGTCCACGACGCTAGTGTTTCACAACTTAACCCCCGCTCTTTATTGGAGATTCAAAGCTTCCAACCGATTTGTGCAACTTTGTCCTAACGGTTTAAGATACGGCAATAGAAATATACACTCTCATGTGTTATTTGATGATGAAAAAGTGTACGTGTTAGTAAGTACATTTATCAATTGAAAATAGGTTGCCTGGCTAAATCCAGGGCCTTGGGGCCTAAAGTCTTAGTACCCATGGTTGTAACATGCGTTTTTTTAAATAGCAAGGATATTTCTAGGTTACAAGTATATCACAACCATGGTTGCAAATGCCTTAAAACTTAAGGGCCCGAATAACAGATGAGGGTATATATTTCTAATACTGTATCTCATACTATAACGCATGCTAGTTGATGCAACAGTAAATTAAAGGAGATGCGTTTAAGGTAAAATAATAATTTGATTAAATTTTCCACACCTCATCTGCTTCCTAATCAGAATAAATGCAAGTGTTTCCACATTCTCACATGAATAAAATAAACATGAAAACATATACATAGAATTATGATTGGTTTTTTGGAGTCTTTTTGTATTTTTTATTTCAACTCCAAATTTGTTACTTTTATGGGTATCCCGTGAAACCATATCGAAAAGACAAACTGAGACATGGATGCACAGAAAAACCAGAAAAAGAGACCAGCGCTGGGAATCAAACCCAGGTCCTCAGCAATCCGTGCTGCGTGCTCGCGGCCGTTAATAAATGCCATCCTTGTATATTTATGAACGTATTCTGCATGAATAAGCAAGCGAGATATAGGTCTACCAGTTTATATTTATTAGTGAAATACGACACCCGCCAACGACCGGGAGCCGGTCGCTTGCCACTCAAGGGTTTTTGACAGGCTGCCGGGAGCCGGTCGCGTGACAAACAAGGGTGTGCCGGGACCCGGACGCTTGCCACTCCAAGGGATACCCCTACACCACCGCTGGACAGGAATCTAGACACGAATTTTTCCTATGCACATAGAACATAGAAGTCTGTGTGACCACCTGGAAACTTATAACACAGAGAAAGAATGAACATTGCAATCTGTTCTGAAACGATGCATGTGCAGGATTCTAATCTATTTACCTACTTAATCACACTAGCCAGGATTTAATTGGCACACTGCTGACGGGGTTCAATATTCCCAGGTCTTAATTTCAAGTTGATATTGACAAAGGTTAAGACACCTGTCTTGCTATAATGCCTAAGAACAAATCCATTAAGTTACGATTATCTGCCAATAAGCCATGTAATAGCAGTAAATCCGTGGACGAGAATCACACTCCTGCAATGACTTCAACCAACGGATTCGATTTGTAGCATTCGAACATGGCGGATGTAGACAATATCTAATTTTGCTATTTCTGTTTCTTTGGCTAGTTGAAGTATAATTTTGATAGTGTTTTATGCGGCGATTAACCTTAACAGTGAACAGTGATCACAAAATTCTATATTGCTCTCGAGTCTGACATTTTTTAATGCGCAAGTTGTGTCCACGTGGTTTCTGGAATTTTACTATCAAGTTGCAGAAACTACAACCACCGTACAACGTCCCTCTCAAAGAGAGTTTACTTTGACACTGGCGAAATTGTCCTATTAATTAGGACAGAAAAGCCATATTTTAAAAGAGAAGAAGACTTCAACCAACAACACAACAACTGAAACGACTAAAACAGGGAACGTTGAAAGAAAGATTTCATACAAATTTTGCTCGTGCCTATGTCAACATTTCTAATTAATTTTAAGTAGCAAATAGTTGGCCACAAACTTCTGAATGCCCACTTATTATTGACTTTCAATCATATTTTAATGATTACCTTCATTAGACTTACTACCTAGGTTTTGTTATTTACATAAATTTAATTCTATAAACAAAAGTTTCGTGGTAAAATATTTATTTATTTATGCGAGATGAAAATCTTATTAGCCGATAATTATATATACGATATATATACACACGTATCAATATGAAAAACATTAATAACTTAAAAGAATATGGTATTTACGCGAAACAAAATACAGGATGAGGTCTAGAATGCTAGAATGTAAAATCTCAAAACCCTTTTTTTTCTGAGTACAAACCAAAGCTCAATAAATTGAATTTAAAAACAATATTTAGTGGTATGATTTTCAGTAATAAAAAAATTAAACCCCAGAAGTCTCGTTTTATATATAGTAAAGAGAAGTGAACATTTTCTTGAGGCACCCGGACGAACAAGAAAAGCGTCAGTTAGTTATATCATCAGATGCACCACCTAGCAATTAGTGTTCACAAACCTTGCTATACTTATCGTCACTCAAGCAACCTAATGGGAATAGAGTTGCAACGACGCTACTCCACTGCAAGTTTTTCATTACACGTACTGAAACTTAAATAGTCGAATTTGTTGTCGCGTTAAACTAGTAAAGTATTAAACGAGTAGTACAATACAAAATAATGCCGCTTTAACAAAATAGGCGAACATAGCACAATACAAAATTACATATAAACAAGATATTAATACCAAAGGCGTATTATAAAGTTATTTGGAAATAATTCCGATCCGCATTAGCGATCCCTTCAAATAGCGAACCTACTGTGTTAAAAATAAAGTTGTGTTAAATACCTACTTGTGATGTATACATATCATTTAATAATATTGTAAATCTGTTTAAAAAAATATACCTCGTTGAGTTTCTTGCCGGATTCTTCTCAACAGAGGTTTTTCCGAACCGGTGGTAGTTTTTTTTTTGACATCCATAAGTGCTTGTTATAGCCTAAATTGAATAAATATATTTTGACTTTGACTTTGAATATATATCATGTCGGTTTTTTTCACACTGCTGACCAATGAGTAGTCGAGAAATAATTTAATTATACTTTAAAGCTATTGAAAACTATATTGGTACTTAATTTAAAAAAAAAAACTATTTCCAGTGAATACAATAGGGAAAAAGTCAAATTCTGATTCCCGACTGACGTCTAGTGCATTTATCCTACATTAAAATGCATGTGCGCATGAATGGTTGGGTTGGGATGCGCTTGCGAGCGGTCGCGCGAAGTTCATAGGTAAAGAAGCCGGTATATAAACCCCAGCTGTGTCACCTGGCACACACTAGTTCTGCCTGTGATTGCATCCAGACCTTCCTTCACCCTTATCTACATTTTGCAATGGTGAGTTACAACTTTCATATTTTAAGGATCAGTTGTGTGAATTTAGTACTTTGAAAATGAAAAGAAAAAGAATTTGGGGTTAAAAATATGGCCTATTTAAAAACAGCTTTGAATTTTGCGACTAAATTGGCTTATAAAAAGTTAGGTACTTACTAGTTTATGGTTACTCATAATTAAATTAAGTAAGTAGATTAAAAAATTGTGATTCTAAAAAAACGTTTTTGGTTTGACATTTGAAAAGGACACAAGTAGCTCATATTATTAACGACTATTGTGAAATTGAATGACGAGATTTCAATTATTCTTGGAGACACAGGCTTGGTAGATAAACATTTAATTTTAATTACTTGAAGATTTCAACATTACCGCGCATTATATGTTGCGTTGTAAGCATTTACGGCTCAAAGCACCTAACTTAAACGTACGATCATGTTAGAAGAAATAGGAACAATGTACCAACTAAAGTCGTGGTAAACTAATGGTTTAACCTTTTATACACCTATGGCCTCTCAAGCAGAGGGACGCGGGTTAGAACCCAGGCTTGCATCTCTGTGTTTTTCAGAATTTTTCAGAATTTATGTAGGAAATTTCAATTAAATTTCGACGATATGCTGTAGAAATACACACTCATCCTATACTAATTATGTGACATTATTCGATTGGAAAATCAAATTAGTGTAAAGCCCAGTCTAGACTTGCAAGAAAAATCTTGCAAGTTGCATGTTGCATTACATTGCAGCGCTCGATATACCGCTTCAAATTCGTTTGCTTATGAAATCGTAATAATCCAACTTGCACGATTTTTATTGCTAGTCTAAACTGGGCTTAACAACTGTGTTTCATTCCGCTTCCGCACTGCACACCGAACATAAAGCCTAAAGGTTTCTACCCACTACACGGTATCATGCCATGACCGTAATAGGAACGTGTCAGGAACGGAATGTCAAGCGCATACATGACACTTGACGGCGACGGTTGGTTATGAAACGTGCTAGTGGGCATAGTCTCATACTTTTCGATATAAAGAATATATTTTTGATGATGATTGATGCTACAACGGTTATGGTATGATACGGTGTAACGACTACAAAACTTTAGAATAAAAACAACAGAAATAGAACAAGAGATTTTAAAATGAAATCGTTAGTCGCTTTTAGATACTTAGTAGGTAAATGTGACGATGCTTGTTATTAGGTTTTTTTATAGTGAGAGGGACCACTGCCCATGAGTACCAACTACTCAAGGAGAGTCATAGGTCCGTTGCCGGCCTTTTAAAAAGTTAAGCCCTTTTCTTATTAGGTTGACAAAGTACAAATTGTCTTATGCTTACAAATTAGCTTGTTAATTTGATGCAAGTTACCTAATTGAGGTAAGGACGTCAAACTACATACAAGTATGAAATATTCGTGCAAATTACTAACTTAAAAATATGCAAACTACAACGTTTCTAGTTTGTTTTTGTTTCCGCCACCCACTTTGTCGTATTTCTGTACCCAAATGGCTGTCTGGAAGAGATCGCTTTTAAGCGATAAGACCATTTAATATCGACCCTACATTTTATATAATATGTAAAGCTATTTTAGGTACCTACCTACTGATTTGTGGTGTGCAATGAAGAATATTTCTATATTATTATTTATATATTACTCATTTTTACGACTTTTGAAATAGGCGAAAGTCGTGTGATGACAGGACTAAATTAATGCACCTCCAAGTGAATAAGCGAGATCGCTGTCGGGTCACGGATCCTTTCCTTCCCCATACCGACATTTAGTCATGTCACGTTTGAGCACACGAGATATGATGCATTTACATGACCCTTTGTCATATCAGATGTCATAAATCACAATGTAAGTCGTTGTCCTATAATTTTTAATGTTTTTGGATCTTTAATGCAACTCAGTGACTTTTAAATATACCTTTTGTGATGGGTTCGTTCATAGCAAATTGAATAGCAACGTAAATAAGTGCCTATACATAATAACAGGCCAGCGAGAATTAGGAACTTTACAAAATGATTTTTTTGCAGGTTTGTGCAGGGTTTTTCACAATGTTTTCCTTGATCATATGGCTCATGATAAATTTCAAATGTAAATTGGCACATATTTAAATTCCGAAAAACCCGGACCCACGGACACCCGGGTCTGAACCCCCGACCCTCTGTTTGAGAAGTTATAGGTCAAAACCACGACTATTTTGGAACATTATTAAATACTAGCCGCTACCCGCGACTCTGTCCGCGTGGAATTCGGTTTTCACTATCCCGCAGGAACTATGCAATTTTTCGAAATAAAAACTATTCTATGTCCTTCCCCGGGACGCAAATTGTCTGTATACCGAATTTCATCTAAATCGGTTTAGCGGTTTACACGTGATGAATATCAAATAAACAAATAGACAGACTTACAATCTATCGCATTTATAATTTTTTTTAAGTAGCCTGTATAGTGTCCTACTGTTGGGCAAAGGCCTCCCCTCTTGACCTCCACAACTCAATATTAGTGGGATGAAAAAAAAAACCTATAAAGCCTACAGATGAGAAGAATATGAGCAACCTACAGCGAAATCACTACAACGATTTATAACTCTTGACTTCTTACACGTTTTCTTGAAGTAAATTTACGACGCTTGATGGCCCTTACAAAGTGGGTGAATAAGTGTTCGCGGTTTCAACATACTTCTATAAATTTGCATTCATTGTTCGTGAAGAAAGCAAAGTACCTACTTGAAAGTTCAACTCTTCTTCCGGCATGTGCATTTCCTTGTTCATCTCACGGAAAATACGAGAAAGGCAGGAAGATTTCACTACCTTAACTATTGTATGGAAGTTGAAGCTAGTTTGAATGGTCATTATGGTCTATGTAACAATGGTAATATTTTTATTATTTTTTTAACGAATCAGAGGGCTTTTTAATTGCTAATATGAATCTTGTATTAATTACTAGATAAGTTACTTTTGTAATTTAACAAATCAAGCACTTGATGAAGATTTTTTTTTTATTTTCATATTTATCCTTCGTAGCTATCATGTCAATTACCAAGCTATCAATATTATTTCTTTCTATACTGAGTCTTACCTTCTTTTGCCATTAGTTATATTTTCTAAAAGCACCTTCGAACAGTCATCGTGTACCGTGCATCGTGCACTTTATTTTGCTATATGATTGATATCAGGCACTAATTTATTTTAATAATTTGTTAGTAAATATAATACGAGTACCTGGGTGATCCAGCTTTAGTCGGCTTTAGTAAAACTCGAAATTATGCGTTTCTCCGAAGATAGGACCAAGCTAGATCAATTGTTTGTATGTTCTCAGAAACCCCCACATAGCAAATTCGGTTTTGCGGTCCCCGAAATAAATAAAATTACAAAAATTACTGATGTAAAATCAAATTATAGCTTGTCAACATAAATGATGATAATTATTGAAAACACGAGAGTTTATGGCTTTGCCTAATTAGGCGGATTAATGTTATCGATTTCGATATCATCTTTGATATAAAACTACTATTTACTAGCCTTTGTCCGGGATATACAAGGTGTGTTAACATTAATCCAGAATGTTTTAGCAGGTGGTAGGGTTACTTTGACCGAATATCCGGTCTTGCGTCGGAATTTCAGATTCAGTATTTATAGCAACAATTATTAACAAAGGTGTTTAAATTAAACAAACTGACCCAATCACCAACACAAATATTTCGGTTTAATTATTAAATGTCGGACATATTTTAAATACAAATGTACCATCAGCCAAATAAGTGGTATATCAGTTTTTAGTTAAGTTCCTATCAAATGAATATGTCGCTAAGGTCGAACTTTCAAGTTGACAGACACGTCTATTGGCATTAAGTATTGTTTTATGACATAACAAACGATTTTCAACTTTAGGGCGCTAGACCACTTACATATTTGGCTGATGGTATCTACTTGATTATTGATAGCAAGATTAATGAATCTTAACCTGACGTATCCCATGTTCTAATTATAATACCCAATTCAAAAGATGAGCTTCCTTCAATAAAAATTACTCCAGAATGAAAAACCGTCTATTGGTAAAATGTAGGGATTACATAAAAAACGTACATATGTAGGTATCAATTGTATTCCCTTTTTTTATGAAAGAAAGAACGAAATACATTTATTTAGAACACAAGACACAAAATTATTATTAAGTACAATAGTATACATTAGATGTAAGAGTTACTATATTTCAATCGGCCTTTTTTGTTCCAGATCTCTTTAGCCCTCTTATCACTGGTAGCGCTGAGTGGGGCGGCGCAGCCGCAGCAACCTCAGGCCGGTGATCAGATCCCGATCGTACGCTTCGAGAGTGAAGGACCGAACGTGGACGGCACATACAAATGGCTGTAAATATATTGATTCTTAAAAATGATGGGGACACCCATTATGAAACCGTACAAAGAGTACCTGTTCTGTTATTTCCGCCAACTTGACAAAATGATGTATCATAATTAAGAACTAGCCCTTACCCGCGGTTTTGCACGCGTAAGCGGTCTACCATTTGAATTGAAATTCCGTCATCATCATCTCAGCGGTAGGACGTCCACTGTTGGACATAGGCCTCCCCCACAGACCTCCAGTTGCTTCGGTTGGCAGCGGCCTGCATCCACCGTGAACCCGCAGCAGGTCATCCGCACATCTTGTTGGTGGACGTAGGAGCTGCGCTTGCCGATCCGCGGTCTCCACTCGAGAACTTTTCGGCCCCAACGGCCATCCGCTCTCCGTGCTATATGGCCCGCCCATTGCCACTTCAACGAGCTAATTCGCTTGGCTATGTCGCTGACCCTTATTCTTCTACGCGTCTCCTCATTTCTGATTCGATCCCGTAGAGAAATCCCAAGCATAGCTCTCTCCATAGCTCGCTGAGCAACTCTGAGCCTATTTATAAGGCCTAAAGTAAAGCACCACGAAATGAAATGAATGAATGAAATTCCGTATTTCGTGGGAATTCCTAAAAACTAAATTGCGGATTTTATTAAAGCAAAATTTAATGAATCATGAAATGACTCTTATCCTAGCGGTTAAAATTCTGGAATTTTTTCTCGCTCTCAATGAGAATATCGGGATAAAAAGTAGTCTTCGTGTTATTCCAGACGTCTAGATATATAACAAAATTCACTTAAATCCAATGCCAATCCTTCTAGAGCAAAGGAGTAACAGATACCCGGTCGCATGCACATACTCACAAACTTTTCGCATTTATAATAATTAGTATTTAGCCGTGGTGGCTTAGTGGTTTGGACCTATCGCCTCTGAAGCAGAGGATCGTGGGTTCAAACCTTGGCTCGCACCTCTGAGTTTTTCGAAATTCATGTGCGGAATTACATTTGAAATTTACCACGAGCTTTACGGTGAAGGAAAACATCGTGAGGAAACCTGCACAAACCTGCAAAGCAATCAATGGTGTGTGTGAAGTTCCCAATCCGCACTGGGCCCGCGTGGGAACTACGGCCCAAGCCCTCTCATTCTGAGAGGAGGCCTGTGCCCAGCAGTGGGACGTATATAGGCTGGGATGATGATGTGATGATTAATGTAGACTTATGTAGAAATAGGGGGGGGCACCGTTAGTACCCTTTGGTTATAGAACTCTAATAAAATTAGGTACCTACGCCGGTTGTAGCCTAGTATTTTGACCTAGATAATGGACTCTCAAGCAGTGGGTTCTAACCTGGGATGCCTGTTTACAGCAGTGGGATGTAAATAGATGAAAAAGTATTACGAGTAGTAGTAAATTGCTATTAATTGGGTTTTAGTGGGTTTTAAGCATTCTTCATTCTTTGTTTCTAGTTATGAAACTGGCAACGAAATCAATGCTGAAGAGTCGGGGTACGTTAAGAACTTCGGAAAAGGCGAGGGCGAGGAGGTTCAAGTCGCGGAGGGCAAGTTCAGTTACAAGGCGCCTGATGGAACTCTTATAGCTCTCACTTACATTGCTGATGAAAACGGGTTCCAACCGCAGGTTTGTACACAATCAATATTTTTTGGTTAACAAATATGCATATTTACTAGAGTTGTGCCAGCTCGTTCACTAAACAGATCGCCCCCAACTAGTACAGTCGTGCCAATGTACTAGTTTGCTCTTTTAATTCTTTTAACACACTAGTACGTAATAGAGCTTATGAATGGTTCGCTCCCATTCCATAATCGTTCCGTTTCTTGTTGTTATCTCACTCTTACTCATTCTAGCACATTTAAAAAATCATCGTTCACTGAGTCCACACTGCGCCGTTTGATTCGATTAGCGCTCGGCGGATCGATCAATCAGAGGCTACTCGGAGTAGTCTATTCAGTTACTGTGTCAGGAACTAACTAGTTCCTTTTAGTATGTGTACTACACAAGCCTGATAAATGTTTTTTTTCCTGGCGGCAATTTTGTTGATTGTACCAGCATTGATATCTAAGCTACATAATCGTACAGTCAAGGAGTTTAATCCATTGGCCACCATGGATCCATTTCACAGTAAACGTCATAGTGACATCGAATTAATTAATAAGGAAAGTCTTAATGACTTTTCCTTTGAAAAGGTTCCATGGTGGCCCATGAATTAAATTCCTTGACTGTACCGACCACTAGAAGTGGCTGAAATTCGACTTGCAAGATTTGAAGATCACAAGTACCTACCGTATAAATACGAACAGTGCAAGTTAAATAAAAGCTTGTATGAGAAGCAAGTTTATTATTTAGATCACCTTGCATAAAACTTTGTCTATAAAGTAACCCTTTTTTCCGCTCGTTATTGATGAAGAATGTGGAGATACAGCATGTAATTGAAGAGTAGGAAGCAAATTAAAGGATAGGCAACTTTTTCTTATGCATTTGTTTTCTTTAACAACAGAAATTTGAGAGTGAGATGGCAATATAATAAAATAATTATGGCACCATATCTACCATCGAGCTGATTTAAATGGAGCCAGAGGCTAAGCAAGTCCAGAAGAACAACGTAACCTACCCGTGCTTGGCCTTGTTAGAATCGTCTTAGGGTGTACCTACTTGTCAAAAAACCGGCCAAGAACGTGTCGGACACGCCTGAAATAAGGTTTCGTAGCCACCACGAAACGTTAAGTACTATTTTTTCTAAGGATTTCGTATTATATACGGAATCTTCCATAGTTTAGGTATATTTTATACCTTAGGCTGCTATTTACTCTTAAACTACTGATAATTATCAAGCAACCTTAACCGTTATAGTATTCCTTGAAAGTTTGATATACTTACTACCATCCTTAATGTTTTCAAATTTTTCCACCTACCGGTTTAGATTTTAGAGGGGGGGGACGCTCGATTTTAATGAAAATTTTCACTTTAAAGTTGAATATTTCGCAAACAAATCACTGAATCGAAAAACTGTCTTAGCAAACCCCTAATGGTTTTAAAAGACGTATCCAACAATACTCCACACTATAGGGTTGGATGAGAAAAAAAAAATCACCCCCACTTTACGTCTATGGGAGGTACCCTAAAAAAATGTTTTTTAAAAATTTGTATTGTACCATTTTATCGGCATAGTTTACATATATATCCGTGCAAAATTACAGCTTTTTATCATTGATAGTCCCTGAGCAAAGCCGCGGACGGACGGACAGACAGACAGACAGACAGACAGACATGGCGAAACTATAAGGGTTCCGTTTTTGCCATTTTGGCTCAGGAACCCTAAAAATGGTATTCAGGATCTGATAAAGAAGCAGTAAGGTAGACGTTGGAACTCCATGACAGACCAACGTCGTAACTAATCCGAATTTGAGCTTGTTAGAATAGTCTTAAGATGCACTTTGACCAAAAATAAAAACCAGGGTCGACGGAACAGTCATGCAGGTTTACCATTAAAGTGTATTGTTAGTTGTTTTAAACACTTTTGTTTAATTTTGTGTTTAAATAACAGGTAGTAACAATTCAATTTATGATATTTCATATTTACCACTGATGAATTTTTAGAACTTGAAATAGGCAAGTCAAGATAGTTCGAACATTTCTGTTGCTAAAAAAGCGAATAATTACAGTCAGAAAAAATATATTTAAAATAACAAAAAATTTACAGTTCTCACCAAGTTCTCACGAATCTTACAGTGCGCCAGTCATCCCTGAAGATATAAAATTATGTGATTACTTTTAAATGTTAATTATTATCAATTAAAATTCAGCGTCTATGAATTACCAATTTTATGTCATTAGTTTGCAAATGCAATGCAAAGAATAATTTTATATTTGAAGGCCGTATGTAGATTATAACAATGTCATAGTTTAATTGTAGGTAAATTATTAATATTTTTCAATTACTTTATAATTTTATTGCTAAAAATAATCACACTGTACCGGCAATTATTCGTCTCGGTAAAGAAATCCATATAGGTATCATGTTTTTATGTACCAAAGTAAAATAAAGGATGTGCTAAAAATAGGTACAACAGCGCATCATTTCGTCAACAATTTTGTAATGAAGCATAAAATAAAATTACGTGTTCTCAACACCTGCTAAAGTGTGCGATTTAATGCAGTCAGTCGGCCAGGGCCTTGACACGTTTTCCCCTGGATCTTTGCGGCGATCGGCAGATGTTCTCAGAATCCGACACCGGCACTACGAGTTCACGAGCGACCACCGTTACCAACTTCCATACTTCTTAATTAAGCTTTATTGGCGCATCTAAATAAATTCTCATTCAAATCGTCTTTTCATGTTAAATAAGCAGTATCGTAAAACTTTTTGCTTAACACTAACCTCGAGCTAAACTTAAATGGCTCCGATCTAGACAATAGCACTAAGCACCATTGACCTAGTGAACTGTTCGTAATCCTCGACAGTGAGATTGATTTATTTTAGACATAATGTTCAGAGAAATGCAAGAGGAAAAAGTGTGAAACTTAATGCAATGTTTAACAGCCTACGCGGAGAAACATACTTGACTGATAGTGACAAGTCTTGTTTTAGAGTTAGGTACATAAAATATGGATGCCTAACCTTTTATTATTCAGCACAGTATGTCAGTTACGATATTCTTTAAAATATTATTAGGGCAGTTATTGTTAGTTAATCAGGGTTAAAGTCAATAAGTAAAGTCGTTAAATATTTGCATTTGCCTATAACGAGTAATATGGCTACTTACCATTCACTTATAAGGTTTTACCAGCTTCCACGTTTGTACTACGTTTAATACTATGATTATTGCACAATCGGTAGATAGGTTTAGTTGAGCATGACAATTTAAATTTAACCCATATCACTTAGTTGATTATTATGGGAACACTATGTATTTAACCCAAACATTAACGTCATGTTATTTTACCTATATTAAGTATGTACCTAACTGAAATCTCATAACGCATAAACGCTTACGCATTATGCATAAGCGCTTGTTACTATGGGACACCAAACAAATGGTAAGTTGACAAACTTATCATTCGTTTGTTTTTACCTATCATATTATCATTTTTTCTGTGCAACTCTCACAAAACCACAGAATATGTAAGTATAGTTGTAATAGTTGACAAAACATACATTTTGTAAGGATTTGTTCGTAACTTAATCTTTATTAAGAGTGTTGTGTATGGTAACTTTTGAAAAGGTCATACATAGTCTTACCCACCTTAAAGAAATGACTCGTGACTTTATACGAGCAAAATATTAATATTTATATGTATTTATGTTAATACCTAGTTCTACAAAAGCATTAGCCGCCATATTAGGCAAGTGGGAGTGGCCCTGCAGACCTAACTATTACCTAGTTGTAAAGTAAAAGATGCCTGAATCATTTGATTTACGTAAGAACATAGATGCTGTAAGCGCGGGTGTTATAGTACATTGGCTAACCGCATATGTGCAAATGTCGCTGTAAAATATCAACCGCCGACCCGTGACGTGACCCGCTCACCGATACGGGAAGTCTCTTTTTTGACATTGTCAGGATATAATATTCGAAAGTACAATTATACTGTTAGTTAGATCAAAGCTCAATTCGTCAGTCCACGCGACGTTCCATTATCTCGACTGGCGCAACTTATTGGCAAACTGGTCATCTGGTTACGTAAAATGAATATGCTTAATTTAAATTGTATCTTAAGCTATAAATCAAGGTTTATCGATGTTGACAATAATGGTAACTAATTTCAAATTAGTTTGTGAAACCGACGGGATGGGCAGGTCGATCAGTCACCGATTATTGCGGAGAGACACAATCTCTGTCAATCATTCGGAGAAACTTGAGGTTTTCATTCTTAGGATAGGAATTGGCAGTTAATGCAACTATATAGGTACCTACGTAATTTTATGGGCCATGTCTACAAAGCATTAATTCTATTAATTTGCCTTACCTTAAGGCCAATCAATATCTGTATGTGATTCCCAACGTGAAGTTCTGGCTAGTGTCACCAATAATAAATGCAAATTTACCATACCACGCCAAACATCTATGATAACTTGTACATGCACTTGTGTTGCATTTCGTAGATACTTAATTTTAATAGTCTATTTGTCCCTCAGGTTTATGTAATCCTTTTTGATTATTTGCGGGGACGACTCTTTAATTTTTTTTTGGTCGGGAAATCAAATAAGGAAAAAAACAATATCTGTGCTGTACAATTTTACTGTAAATGCTATAAGTAGTCAAGTTGATTTTGGCATTTATGAACATGAAACAACTTTGAGAATCACTCATATTAAATGATATTGTACCGGATAACTCACGTCTTAAATCCTAGGATAGGATAGGTAGTTCTTCTTAGGAGCAACGAGACTCGGCGGCTGCTGCAACACGCGCACACAGCATAGCCCGAAACATGTCGAGCTAAACTCGATTTAAGACGTGAGTTATTCGGTACAATATCATTTAATATTTGGCATTTATCTCATACAACAAACTTTTTTCCCTTTTTCCAGGGTGATCACTTACCCACACCTCCACCGATTCCACCGGCAATTCAGAAGGCGCTAGATTATCTTAAGACTCTGCCTCCTTCTGCAGCACCAAGCAACGTCCAGCCTCAAGCCTCACCGTTCAAACCTAGGGGAAGATTTTAATGACTTTAAATAAGTTATATGATGTGTTATAGTAATTAAAAGACACGGTTTGTACATTATTAGGATAAGTTTAAGCCTTTTATTTGTAAAAGGCCAATAGAATTTAAAAAAATGATGTAATTGATCCATCATCACTGTCCGTCAGTAGCATATTAGATGTAAAAATTAAATGGCTTATTTAACTACTAACTTTTTATTATTTCTTATCAAATAATTCGATTACAATATTGTGTATACACTTTTGATTCGACATTTTAAATACAGAAACTTTTTATTATGAATGGTGTCCATTATACAATAATACTGTTGGATCAAAATGTCCTAAAAGACAATTAGTAAATAAACTTGGCTAATTAATTGCTTTTAGTGCCAAATATCTAAAACTACGACGGTAATGTGACTATTACATATTTGAAATTAATTGTAAAATATTTTTTATTATTAACAATAAACAATAAAACACAATACATTAAACATTTAAAAATGTTATAACAAAAAATTTAAACGACTATAAAAAAACCATGAAAATAATTTTCTACCAGTGTGGAAGTTGGTCATTTACCTCACCTACGGACTTTGGGGGCGGGAGGCAGCCAGCAAAGGTGGATGGACGATTTGGTGCGAGCGGCTGGGAAGGACTGGATGCAGAAAACTCAGGACCGCACAGAATGGTCTAAAATGGAAGAGACCTTTACTCACCATTGGGTAGATCAAGGTTGAAGAAGAGAAGAAGACGGACTTTATATTGAGCTTCAATCACTCCTGCTGGCTTGTGTTGAGGCATCGACCGACTTCAGACTGGTAGAAAATTATTTTCATGGTTTTTTGTAGTCGGTTAAATTTTTTGTTATATTTTTTTTCATGCTTTTTAGTGTAAATAATCTAAGATACAATAGTTTAATATCAACTGCTGCTCGTCATCTTTTACAAAAGATTGCTTTTTCCGATGCAGGGAAGTTCATTATTGAGGGGTACTAGTGCTTCACCACCCGATTTACCATATATGCATTACGAGGAGCATAAATGGCTTAGCAACTGTGTCAAAGTAATTAAAATTCAACCCTTGAAATACTTGTTATTGAATAGTAACTCCGATGGTCAACTGTGGTCTTCATCATCAGTTCCACTTCACCAAATGATGATTTTCAAGAGCAAATGCACGAGTTACTACTAAATATATCCAATTTACTAAGGTGTCCCTACAACATTTGAAGAGTTCCCTCGATTTCGTTAAGATCCAATCATCAGATCCTGATTTGGTGCTTATGGGACCTAATTGAAGACATTCCTAGACGAATGCAAAAAAAATAATTTTCATATCGGTTCATAAACGACGGAGTTATAAGGTAACAAACGTTAAAAAAAATACAACCGAATTGATAACCTCCACCTTTTTTGAAGTCAGTTAAAAATATAACTATGTATAAAAAATATATAAACTAGAATAACCTATAAATAAAAAATCCCTCCTAGGTCACCGTCGCTGTTCATTGTGCCCAGAAGGCTGGCAGCATTCCCGCGTTGTACTTATTGCAAGGCTAATCCTTTGCCTGCAATAGTTGCCAGCCCTCTGGCCACCTGAAACATCAATGAGGCGCGCGGATATCTTTTTTGCGATATCGCGTGCGCCTGGCCCCCGCACGGCCCTAGGGTCTCAACACCGAACGGCGCAATAATAACATAACAGACATGACATGCCTCAGACTGTTATTTTCGATAAATATTCAATTCCTAGTAGTTTCTGTATCAAGATAACAATCTAACGGAACAGTTTCCTTAAGGTTAAAAAAACCTCTAGTAGGTGATTAATCTTTCATACACATTATTATGACTAATAAATAAGACAGCCACCATATTTTTGTCTCTACAAGAAAATGAAGCAATAACAAAACAAAAGACAAAAGATATGAAACCAAAACAATTCAAAGGTCATGGGTGTCTAAGCAAATAAAACTTAAATAGTGCGATATTAAAAATGTGTAGTTGAAGGACAGATGAAAACGATCATAACATTTCCGATGCTCTATTGAAATACAAATGTAATGATGTAATTATGATAATGAGGACGAAACAAATTGATTTATCACGTCACGATGCAGTAGTCCTCCAGACATTTTGACTTCTGTTTCTGACGAGTTTTAGAGCTATACATTGGGCGTTGACGAAAATGCTTTTGCGAATTTCCGAAATCAAGACGTCTGGAATAGCTAATTACATATTAAAAAGTCGCGCGTTTGAGTGACATAAAATTTCGATACCTCTTAGTTTTAAAACACGTGTTATCAAAACCCTAACAAGCTCTTAGGATTCCTTGGCCATTACAAAAACCGGGCAAGTGCGAGTCGGACTCGCGCACCGAGGGCTCCGTACACATTTATAGGTATGTAAGTAAACGGGAATCGTGTCTTGAAGATATTTCTCGCTTCTTTCGAGTGATTTAAACTATCCAGTGTATGCAAAGCCCTACTATTAAGCAAAATGTGCGCAGTGTGGGCTCAGATTATATAGGTCATTGATATTTATAGACAGACATAAAAAAATCAAGATTTTTCAGACTTTTTTAGTTAATTGTGTTATAATAGCTACCTTTCTACCAAATTTCAAGATTCTGAGCTCACGGGAGCTACCCTGTAGGTTTTGATTCCCTTGCGAGTTTCGAAAATTTGCGAAAATTTGCAGCATTAACGGCTGCATCTTTTGATTGCGTTGGCTTAGAAGTTTGACTTTTTCACAGCTCCTAGGGACAGTAGACCTCAGTATTTGATAAAAATTTCAGCTTGATACCTCCACGCGTTTCCGACAGAAAGACGAACAAAAAGTGTTCCTATAAGGGTTTCCGTTTTTTCCTTTTGAGGTACGGAACCCTAAAAATCAGCTTCAACATGTTGCTGATTGAAAAGCTTATAGCTGACCTAAATGGAAGCCATGTTGATAGTTATTTGTAAATAATATAGTATGATGTGTACATTTTTATTAACAAATATTGGTTTCCACATTTTCTAATGCTTGTTAATTTAATTATCACAATTAAGTAGTACGCATTTTACTGACATTAAACTATGAGCTAACTCCTAGCTAACTCTCAAGAAACTGTCATTTGTAATACTAGAAAGTAAAAATTGAAGCTTTTTATGGATTTGAGTTGAAAGGATTATAAATATTTTGAATGAAATACTATAAGAGCATCGAGGCAGTGGATAATAATATATTTATTTTAGAGTGATATGGTATTCGAAATCACATTTCTCAAATGTGGTAAAACAGTTTGTTAGATTTGAAATAATAATAATAATAGTTAATAATTAGTTTTGTAGCTATACAAGTACTGATGTTTACCACTCTCGAATGGTATTTATGAGACATGTGTTTACAAAATCTGTCTCCAGAACGCTTGAGTACAATTGCTGCCCTTTTCTATGCAACTAGTTTAAAAAGTGAATACATGAGTAAGGGAACCGACATGCTCAGTGTATGGTTCCGTAGTTCCCGACACAATAGGCAGACATAAATACGACTTTTTAGTTAGGTGTATTACAGTTTAATTTACAATAACTTAAAAACTACTCCACTGATTACCTAAGTTTGGAGTTTGGAAAGTTTTTACTAAGTTCAACTTCTGTGATTTTTTTCATATTTTTAGACGTGAGCTTAGCAAACCCCTATTCATATTTAAATACCTATCCAATGATACCCCACAATACGAGTATGATGGGCGGAAGTGAAAAAAAAAACATCCCCACTTTACGTGTACGGGTCTTTACGGGAGGTACCTACCCTATTTTTTATTTTATTTTACCGCTTTGTCGGCGTGACTGATATGTATAATTATTCATACCAAATTACAGCATTCTAGTATTAATGGTCTCTGAGATAAGCCGCGGACAGACAGACGGACAGACATGGCGAAACTACTCATATAAGGGTTCCTATTTGACTACGCAACCCTAAAAAAGGTGCATTTTCCGCTTTACCTTAGATACAAAAAAAACGGAATCTTTAATGGTCACCTATGTGCCTACCTATATTTTCAACAATATTTTTTCAGAAACTTCAATGCTATGCGTAAGTCTGACTCGCATTTAGCAGGTTTCTTATTGTCATAAAAGTTAAGAAAAGATGATCATGTGCGAGTTAGATTCAGTTGGGCTCCGTGCCATTGATGCAACTTTTTGATGCTATTGGAAAGGAAAAGTACAGTCACTGCCAGACAGACTACAAAGTTTTATTTTTCCCTTAGACCAGCTCATGTTTTACTGGTTTCTATTTTTTGATGATAATAATTATATATGGCATATTTTATGTGTATTATCATTCCAAGTTTGAGGTTTCTATGTTTAAATGTAAATAAGTTTTGTAAAAATTTCATTTTTAATACAAGCTTTTTTTGTTGGCTGACTGACTGTACTTTTTGTTTGACTGTACGTTTCCTTCTTGATTTTTTTGTTATTGTAGCAGCAATAAAAACGCATTATGTATACATATCGAATATCTATCCATTACAGTTCTTCGGATACATCTCCGTGCCAGACAGATAGACAGACAGCTGAGGCTTAGTAGTAGTTGCGTTTGTCACCCTTCTTGTACAGTACCCTAAAATGCGTCACAGCTTTACTTAGTTATGTCGCAATGTTACGGTAACCTCTTAACTAGGTAGCAACAACAATTCGTCCCACCATCTCCTTCAGAACAGAATGTACATAAATTATCAAATTACAATCCTTCCACGCAATAAATCAAGATACTGCTTAAACATCAATTAATCTTTTAGTTTTTGAACACTTACGATACGATAACTTCATCATCATCATCCCAGCCTATATACGTCCCACTGCTGGGCACAGGCCTCCTCTCAGAACAAGAGGGCTAGGGCCATAGTTCCCACGCGGGCCCAGTGCGGATTGGGAACTTCACACATACCATTGAATTGCTTCGCAGGTTTGTGCAGGTTTCCTCACGATGTTTTCCTTCACCGCAAAGCTCGTGGTAAATTTCAAATGTAATTCCGCACATGAATTTCGAAAAACTCAGAGGTGCGAGCCGGGGTTTAAACCCACGACCCTCAGCTTGAGAGGCGATAGGTCAACCCACTATGCCACCACGGCTACGATAACTTCTTAACAGGTAATTCAAGCAACACAAAATGAATTGCATTGTTAAAGGCATTGAAAATAGATGCCTGCACTAATGATATCCTGCTACAAATCAGTAAATTATTCATTGCTGGAGGGCATGCCAACTTTATGGATGATTGGCAATTTGAGGCATCACGGCTTATGTATTCTAATAATGTCAGGTAAAGCTTTGTTCTGAGTGTTAGTTGATTGATTTAACTTTAGCACTTAATTTAAGCATGAATTTAATTCAATATATACGTAGGTAAGTACGGAGGGCTATGAATAGGAGTATATTAAACATACGAAGAATTCACAAAAAAAGAAACACACAGATAAGAAAAACAACAAAAAAATATGATTGTGAAATTACTAAATATCATGTTATGCGATAAGTTAGATAATTTCTAAAATAAGTTGGATGTTCTTAATAACCTAACGCTGAACATTATAAACGGGCAACCACTGGGACCTGCAATACAGTGAAAGCTAACGCAGTCTCCAGGGCTTCAAATGTATGTTTATTGAACTATGAAGATTTATTATTATTATTATTATAAAAAAAAATAATAGACGCTCTAGAACACGCGAAAAAACTTAAATGGAAATGGGCAGGGCATATGGCACGCATGAATAAAGAAAAAACTGGCCAAGAGCATGTCGGACACGCCCGAAATAGGGTTCCGTGGCCATTACGAAAAAATTAAGTACTTAATATTTTTCTAAGGATTTCGTATTTTGTACGGAATATTCCAAGTTCAGGTATATTTTATACCTTAGGTTGCTATTTACTCTTAAACTACTATTAATTCTCAAGAAAACTTAACCGTTATATTTTTCCTTGTAAGTTTGATATACTTACTACCATTCTGAATTTTTTAAATTTTTTTCACCCACTGGTTTAGATATTAGAGCGGGGGGGACGCTCGATTTTAATGAAAATTTGCACTTTGAAGTTGAATATTTTGCAAACAAATCACTGAATCGAAAAATTTAGCAACCCCCTAATGATTTTAAAAGACCTATCCAACGATACCCCGCACTACAAGGTTGGATGAGAAAAAAAAAACACCCCCACTTGACGTTTATGGGAAGGTACTCTAAAAAAATTTTTTTTTAAATTTTTATTGTTCCATTTTGTCGGCATTGTTTACATATATATTCATGCAAAATAACAGCTTTCTAGCATTGATAGTCTCTGAGCAAAGCCGCGGACGGACAGACAAACAAACATGGCGAAACTATAAGGGTTCCGTTTTTGCCGTTTTGGCTACGGAAACCTAAAAATGGGCAAGTTAGTAATCCCATCTCAAAATGTTCGAAATTCAAAATAACACAACTTAGTAGAGATAATATGTAGCTACATAAGTGAACATTGCTAGGCCTAAATAGTTAGAGACTGTTATAATCAATAATTTCTATTTTATTTCCAGGTTAGTGCTATCGGTTCTTTGTTGAAAATGAAAAGTTAACCTTTTCGACGATCGATTTAATTTGGGTTTCTCTTAACCTGGCGAACAAAAAACCCTAAGGTATAAGGAGATGTTTAAGTAGGTAGCTCAGTTGAAACAGCCCTGGCCGGTACCTAATTCATAATTATTTTTTTCTCACCATCAGAAAACATGGAGCCATAGTTAGCCTAGTCTGTTACCGTCATAGTCTACGGATATTATTATTACTGAGGGACCGTACTTCTAGCTCGCATTTTGTTTTAAAAGTTTTATCTTGTGAAACCAACGCCTACTTAAGCATCATTTAGACCATCAGAAATCTGCTGCCTTCTAAGATAAGTTGTAATACTGATCCAGGCGTTATTATATTATGGTTTATGACACGTTTTACCTATTTCCTGTCTCTTACTTTTCTATTATACTGTAATATACTCATCTTTATTTCTTGATATGTGTATTTTACGTGTAGATTAAGAGTGCAAAATCGCGAAAGTTTTTAAATTATAATTATAAACTTATTTTATGTTACAAGGGTGCACATTTTTCTTCCGGAATCCACCACTCCGTTATTCATTTAATGATAAAAGGCAGGTACAAAGACAAACAGATAGGACCACTACAGTTCCGTTTTTTTCAACAGGAAGTTACTACGACTCAGCGCGTTAGAGACCCGAAAACGCGTGATTTTGTCAATATTTGACATTAATGTCATTGTAATAAGAACCACGGCTCGTGTCATCGTGAATGACTTCACCTCTAATGGAACATCGTTTTATCAGAGGGTTTTACTACAAAGATTTTGTAACAGTCAAAAGTGTTATCTGTATTAAAGTGTGAAAGTTTATGAAAAACTTAAGATTTTGTTTGACCTCTGAAATTATAAGACGTGTTATCCGCTTCCGCAGTATGTTAGCGTTCGTCTCGTAAATACATAGATAGACGGCCTTTCAAAATCTTACTTAGATTAGCAAACCGATAAACTCTACTTTTGCTACAAAAATGTCATTAGATGCAGTTAATTTGAGTAAGTATTTGAAGATAATAGGTAAAACGATTAAAACATTTGCACAATCAATCTTTAGAGCTTCACACATACCATTGCATTACTTCACTTCATCAATTATTGTACTTTTAGTAGGCATCTTTTAAATAACTTTGGTTAAATTAAAGCCATTGCTAGGAGTACCATTGAATTTTTTGTACTGGCTTATGGTGCTCTCCCACATGTATTTGCATGTATTTTAGGTATCGAAGCTACCGTGCAATAATTGTTTTATAAACTTTATTAAATTTAAGCTACGACTAATTAATTACAAAGACAAATGGATAGATCCACCAAAAATATTTCATGTAAAAATGGCGGCCAAGACTCACAAGCTCATAACGCTTTCGCTGTAAAAAGTTATCAGATCCAAGGAAAAGCTAAGCCCCTTAACCCTGGCTTTACTAACTCTACACTTTGGTTTCAAAATGTGACCTGGCAGTTTCATAGCTCTACTAAATAAAATATCATAAAATTGTAGACCTGTGACATAATTTTCTACCGTACATAGGTCTGTCGGACCGTCACTTCTACATTCAATGCTACTTGTAGACGTTGATTCAACAATAAATTTCAGAATTAACACAACACAACACAACATTAACACATAACATAAATAAATAATTAATAAAACAAATAAATATCACGGGACAATTCACACCAATTGACCTAGTCCCAAAGTAAGCTTAGCAAAGCATGTGTTATGGGTACTAAGCAACGGATAAATATAATTATATAGATAGATACATACTTAAATGCATAGTAAACACCCAAGACCCGAGAACAAACATTCGTATTTTTCATACAAATATCTGCCCCGACACGGGAATCGAGCCCAGGACCTCAAGCTTCGTAGTCAGGTTCTCGAACCACTAGGCCATCTGGTTCTTATTAATTTTATGTTCAAATTTAAATAATATAATACTTTTATATTGATTAATTAGGTTACATCCATTTTAAATATAAATTTACAAATAGATTTAAAATTAAACTAGATTTTTTGACTATTATTATTATACATTTATAACTTTTTAACTGAGTCAGTACAATTCTTAGTGTGATGTCATTAATCTCAAAATAAATTTAAAAGAAAAACAGTAAATAATATGGGCCACTCCCATCACATCACATGCATTAGCCAGTAAACAAGAGATTACCTGGTGTGAAGAGCGCATCGGGCGCCGACGGCTTTGAAGTGCGCCCGCACCCGCTATAATCTAATTTCACGAGCTCCACGCTTGTATAAAAGCTGACGCTGTCGATATGAAAAATCATTCCCGCCTCACACATCCTCCGAGGACCACCAAAAATAACCTCTCACATTTCTATAAACAGAAAAATGAAATCGGTGAGTCATAATAGAGCTACAAATAATTGCATTGTAACTGAACAATTTAGAACTGTTTTATTTTCTCACACAATATTTGCTAAATATTAACGATGATTGATCAAAACGTCTCAATATTTTATTATTGTTATTTAAAATGTGTATTGAGTTATTTAACTTCGTAACGAAATAACTCCAAATATTTTGGTTCATTTTTAAAATAAATCAAAAATATTTTTAAATGTTTTTTTTATGAATTAAGAACAATGGCGCTCAGAATAGTAATAAAACTTACATACCTACTTCACCTTGTTTTCGACGTTTCGACTCAGCCCGTGGCGAGTCGGTTAATGAACAATGGTTGATGGTAACTACGATACCACTGTCCTGTGTAACATTGTGCCCAAATACTATTCAATCTTATTGCCTTATTCTCACGGTATCGATATTTACCAACAAAGGCACAAAAACTATATTTTGTAAAAAAGCTTATAACGACATGTTTTTTGCACAATTCAACTTTTAAACCACCTTAAAATCTTTGAGATATTGCAATGAATTCAATTAATTATGCATATTATTATATACGTTGGTATAAAGTTCACCTAAGGCACGCAAAAGTTTGGTCTTGTCATTCATAATTTGTAAAAATTAGATCTTTCTTCATAAAATTACACTTTACTTTCATCCGCTTCCATTTTACATATAAGGGTGGCAGCATAATCACATAACTTTCTTGCTATTGATACCTTATTGTCAACATTAGATTTTTTCTCTTCTTATTGCAAAAAGATACAAAAAGGAAAAGAAGTACTGAATCCAGCATAAGGGAAAGGAAATGCAGTTTCTTATTAATGCGCAATTCACGTATTCTGACATATTTTTGAACAAAAAAAAAAAAAAATAGAACATTGAAATATTAACTATACCCGACTTACGCTCTTGCCTACATTCTTAGATAATGATTAAGGTATTGGTAAGCCAAACGTTACAAACAGTTTCGAAGAATATTCACGAGATTTTATTTTAAACTTACTTCATAATATTATGGATCAAATTACATCGATTACTCTAGTCGCAAACTAAGCAATGTTTGTACTAAGCAACGGACAAACATTGTGTATAAAATAAAAGTAATACCTACATAAAAATTACATAGATAATTCATCAGTCTGAACCAAATATCATATAAGCTCCCCTGCAAGGATTCGAATCCGGGAGCACTAGCTCTATTATTCAGAGACACGTTAGTGTCTATACCAGGCTATATGTTCTCCTTCCGACCCACCAGCCAGTCGGCGGGTTTTACCTTAACATTAAAGTTTAAGGTCAATAATGCTGTTCAAAATCAAAACGTTGAATCAACGCCGTATAAATTAAAGTTCTGTTTTTCAGTTCGTCGCCTTTTCTGCTCTGTTCGCGGTTGCATACGCCGCTCCCCAATCCTTGCAGTATCAGCTGCAGGGACAAGAGATACCCATCGTCAGGCAGACAGCGGATGTTAGCTTTGACGGAAGTTACCAGTACAGGTAAGAACAAAATTACGGGTGTGAAAGCATGCTGTGCTAGACGCTGTGCTGTGCACCGTCTACTGCCAACCATTATTTAGTAGACCTAGAATATGTGCACAGGGTATTCTCTGAATAACGGTTTCGTAGTATTACGGATCTTGGTAGCATGTAGATCACAACACAATCACAACAATTTTGAGTAAGCGTTGCTATGAGTATTTTGTTTTATATTCAAGTGGAGATGGAATTTTCGTTTTGAATGGTATAGATTTACATGCTTAACCATGACTGATTTACACACAGACAGTAAAAAATAATGCATGCTACAAAATTACATTAGATTCTAAGAAACCACAATTTGACCTTAGTTAACTGTAAATTTGGTAAAACACAACGTTAAAGTACATACTTAATCATTTTAATTTCGTAAATCTTTTGTGAAATGACCGATATTTACTAAGTTACTTATCACTAAATATGTAGCCTTAGAGTTCATTTACATCATATTGTAGTCGGTGCCCTAGTATTTCAACTAGTATGAAAAAGTAGATATATAAGTTAGGGAAGCGACCTTACTATACATGCCCATTACTTAAAACAAAATTATCGCTATCATCCTTACTAATGTAATAATACCTTTATTACTATATCCCAAAAAAAATGTAGTTCCCTTGGGTACGCGATAAGCAAATTCTTTGCAGATGAGCAACAGTTACTATAGAAAAAATATTATAAAACAAAACATTTGAAATCATAATAACTGGTCATTCCATAACAAGCAAATTTTACATGTCGCTATTAGCTATGGACATGTATCATTTAGTCATTTCAGAATTATTAAGTGAAAACAAAGGCGTACTTTATCGTTTTTGCCCTAAATATGTCAAGCTTGCAAAAGTGAAAAGACGGAGCGATCACAAATGGGAATTCCGTAGGTGTCAAGAACATTAAATGTGAAATTTGTAGGAGTCATCTTGCACCGAACGTAGCCCAGCCCACTTTACGCAAGAAATCGACACAGGTGCAAAATATATTTGTGATTCACCCACTATGTTACAAAACCGTGTTAACCTATAGCAAAATAACTTGTTGACAACTAGATTCATATACATAATTAAGTTACGCAAATATGCGGCTCGACAAATCTGATGCATGATTGTGGATGCATGTCCGAAAATAATTTT
Organism: Choristoneura fumiferana; assembly: GCF_025370935.1. NCBI lineage: Eukaryota > Metazoa > Arthropoda > Insecta > Lepidoptera > Tortricidae > Choristoneura > Choristoneura fumiferana. The sequence goes on along the minus strand of NC_133483.1, from coordinate 11,350,892 downwards.
ATTTTTGGTTCGATTTTTACTACATTAGCACCTACAAGTTTCAGCGTTTACCGGTATTTATAAGTAACAATTTAGGTAACACATAGTCAGTAACAAGGTTGATATTAATTATTGGAATACCAAACTTGTTAATAGTTTTTTGCTGAAGCTTTATCATTAGATCTACAAAATACTCATATTATAAGATCGCTTTATAAATAAAAATCGCAATGTAAATAAAATAATGCATCATAGATTTACAAAAAAAACAATTTCAAGACAAAAAAATCGTAGTGGGTAGACTGGGTCACAATTCATTCGGAAGATTACACGTACCGATGTACTTACCAGTTCAAACCGTGCCTGGGTTTAGACCAAAGGTATTGCCTAACGTTTCTGACGCTCGCGATCGCAATCAAATGACAGTTTTTGTATGCGAAAACTGTCATTTGATTGCGATCGCGAGCGCCAGATACGTTATGCAATAAAGCCTCAGGACGGATCCAACTCTAGCCGTGGGTGTCGTTAAAGGCGACTAAGTAGGTAACGTAGGCATCAGCGCTCTCTATTGCCATGCCAATCATGAACTACGGACTCCAGCACCGCGGTGTGGAAGGCAAAGGGCAACTACTACACGTTTTTCCCGAACGCGGTCATGTAGGTTTACTACTGGTTCTCAACTGACGACATCGAACACTTTGTCAAGTTGAGATGAGGTACAGAACAGCGGCATGGCTTCGTAAAACCTGGGCACAATGAGGGCCATCGTTTTTTGTCTCACTAGATGGCGCACTGTTGCGTGAGGTTTTTAAGTATGGCAGCGGGCGTGAAAACAAAGTTTAGATTGAAATCATATTTAATACACCTTAAAATCGTACCATAAAAATATCGAGCATGCCACAGTCTTGCATAGTCCCCGTTTTGTTCGAAAAAAAGGGAGGACAAAGGTTTCCGAATGACAAAACTGTCTCAAAACACAGACATTCATTGCCCCGGAACGCATATTTGCCATAATTAATTTCAGATATTGCAAAATATTCACAAAATTATTCTAATTATAAATAAACCCGCGTAGCCCACCCAAAAACTATAAAATTTGACATTTCGGAGACCTCACGCTACACTAGCGCCTCTAGTGGCGAATTTATACGCGATAGCCCTCATTGCATAACAAATTACAAGCTAATAGTATTAGCGATTTTGTATTAAAAATCACTTCTGAAAATTGAAATCTGAATTCAATTCTGACATTGCGTCAGAACGGGAGTTGTTGAGGAGGAGATACAGGCTACTTAAAAAAAACTACTTGCTTGTAATTTGTTGTGCAATTGGGTCTCCACTAGGTTGCCTAATTTTTAACCACTCGCTCACATCTCTTATGCGCTCTATCTTCACAATAGTATTTTTTAGACTCGGGGTGGCCTATGTAATTGTAATTTACTTACACACTATTCGTACTTGTTTCAATTTTCACACCTATACAAACGTTTGACAATTTGGATGGTTTGAAAAGGAAGTTATAATTTTTTATTTCTACATGCACAGTAGGTAACCCTGGTAACAGGCAGAATTTGGAACATTCTAACTTTTTAGAATTGGCATTCAGGTTTCACGCCATCATTATCATCACATGTACCATAATTATGTAACGTCACATTTAGATTCGATAGCAAACACTTATTTATGCATGCAGTAACTTCGGTCCTAAATCAAGTGATATAAAAGAATTATAAATTGATATTGCGATATCGTGACCCGAAATCTTTGCACGGTCTCGTTATATTTGCTCTTTGCGGGCTTGTAGCAGAGCCCTAAGCGGTAGATTCTCTTGTTTGTAATAGCAGACTATAGTTCAATTACAGTTCGAAGATTTATGAAACATATCACCACTATTTGCGTAGGTACTGTTTCATCGGACAAAAAGATCGATTAGCATTGTATTACTTTTGTGGATAAATATGAATATTTAGACAAACTGAAAAATATATTTTTGATGGATAAATAAGACATTCGTAATTAAACCACTTTAAAAAATTTACATCTTTTAACCAAACTAACTATCGTTTTTTCATAGCTATGAGACCGGCAACGGCATACAAGCTCAAGAGGAGGGCTACCTGAAGAATGCTGGAGTGAAAGACGCCGAAGCCCAAGTAGCGCAAGGATCGTTCAGCTACACCTCGCCCGAAGGTGTACCCATCAGCCTTACCTACGTCGCTGATGAAAATGGTAAAGAAACACGTTACACTTAATATCAAGAAGATATTAATATCTAAATAAGGTGTATTATAAAATTAATGATTATACGTAATCATGGATGGGGGTGATTAAATATAATTTCGATCTTTATTAGCGTTCCTCGGCTTTAAAATAGGTACTTAGCGTACTTGATTAATCGAAGCTTAATAATTTCGATGTCATTTAAATAACTCTTTAGATCAGTTTTGAAACTAAGTACCTTGTTAGTTTCTTATCTCATTCTTTTCGATGGAGGTTTTTCCCGAACCGGTGCTAAATTGTCGACGTTCATAATATTTTGACATTAACTTTGACATAACTGACGTCATGTTACATCATTTCATCGCTTACCTGGTATGATGCTGATGATATGATCATAGCATTTCAATTTAGGACAAGAAGTACAGATGCAAGAAATATTTCAAACTGAGACGTAAAATTCTTACTTACAAATTTTCATTGTTAGAAATTGTCAATGACTTTAATTTTATTGTCAAATTTAGTTTCACCATTGTGCCATCCTACCCCGTAATTGACAGCGTAGTTAGCTCTCCGTTTTCATTCAACTATGGTATATAACTGATAACCACAAATTAACGGCCTGTTAAGACCAATCAACAGTTAACGTAAGTACTAACATACCTACATGGTGCGTTTACGTAATCATTTGTGCAATACAATTATCTTTTATTTTACTGACAAAGGCATCACCAAAAACATTTACTCATATGTCAAGAACAGCCGAGCGTAGATTGGAACATCTCAGAAAACCCTCAGAAACAGATTTTAAAGATTTTGCCATTATTTTGTTGCGCAGTTTATTGTTTTGACTTGACATTTATTTCACACCAACATAAATTTGTTATTGCTCTATTAGGACTAGTCACGTAGTATGAAACTGTCCTTACGTGCTTTTTTTATTGTGGCTGCCTAATGATCGCTTGAATCTATTTTAGGACTGAATATCCATGTCTACTTAGTCTAGTGTCTAATTTTTGTGTACAGTCGAGTTTGTAAACTTCTGAGCAAACATTTGTTCAAAAATATCTGAACACGCTTCTAATCCGTTAACAATAGAGTCATGTTCACATATTTGTGATCAAATTTTTGCTCAGACGTTTAAGAGCTCGAATGTACCTAAAGTCTTAAATTTACTTATACGTCTTGATTATGATAATGATCATTATAATAATGTATGCTTTTGTTCAGGTTTCCGTCCTGTGGGCAACCATCTGCCCACTCCTCCCCCGATCCCAGAGGCCATCGCGCGCGCCCTGCAGTATATCGCTTCGCAACCACAACAGCAACAGCAGACGTTCCAACAACAACCCTTCAGAGGCTAAACAACCGACCACCGCGCGCCGATACTCATAGAAAAACTTATTCGTGTACCTAGCTCATACTCAATAAAGATTTAATATTAGGATAAGTATTGTAACTGTGATTTTTTTTATACGAGTAGAAATTTCTGTAATAAACTATATTGTATTGTGATAAACAATATATTTATTTGTTTTTCAGCACATTTATAGATTAGCAACCCATTTATCTAATACCTATTGGAAATAAGTCCTTTCATTTCCTAAATACCTACTATTAAACGACTTCATAAACTCTGCGAATACTTTTATGGAAAAGGATTACCTAGTTCCAAAAAAAATTATGAAGTTTTAAAACGATTATTGCCTGGTTAGTGTATTTAAAAACAGCCTGATTTATCTACTTAAGTTGACTTATAGGTTGTAGTAGGTTGTGAACAAAATTAAAATGTTCATATTCTATATCTAACGTAATATCTTAAAACGAGCAATATTTACATATTTGTTTATTTCACGGATCTCGGAAATGGCTTTAACAATTTTGACTAAATTGTGATAGGCTTTGGGGGTGAACAATCGATCTAGCTCGGTACTATGTCTGAAAAAACGCATGTTTTTAGTTTTGATATATTAGTTTTATCACGCGCAATGAGATTGGTAATTTCGATATTTTTTTGTCTATATTTTCGTGATGGATCAGCGGTATACTTATACCTTTTTGCTTTGTCTTTAATTTTGTAATCTCACCGTACCTCTTGATTTGTGATGTTCTATAAAGAATACTTGTAATGTATTGTTTACACCTGTAAATGAGGTTATCATTTTGAATGTTAAGAAATTTTGCGTCATTCACTTAAAAAATAATTAATACCCCGTCTTATGTCGTATCGTGCCATCTACGATGTAAGACGAAATAACCTCTACTTAAAGAAACATTACAAGCTATTTCCCACAGTATTTCGACACTACACAGCCTCTCACGTCTGCCCCCAGGATATTGTCTGGTTGATATTTTCAGTGTCCGTTTCTATTGCTACTAACAAATTTAATTTTGAACCAAAACGTGGTTGTGGTGTATAAATATAAAATATTCGTATACCTACGAGTATTTGATTACTAGTATTTAATATACTGTGCTTAGGCAGGAACATTCAAGTTTTACATTTTTTTGCTTTTGGAAATAAAATCATAATGTGAAATATACTGATCTACTCGAATAAGATAAGAGACATATGTATATCTACAGTCGTCATCAGATATTACAGAGCGGCCAAGGTGATCAAAAGTGCCGATACTTTTGACCACCTTGGCCGCTCCGAAATATCTGACGGCGACTGTACGTATTTTGCTACATTATTTTTGAAGTTTTTGCCTTGGTGACGCAATAAATTCAAAACGACTATAGCGATTTCCTTCGCCTTATTTTTTTTATTGTATCTAATACTTCACAGATAGAAAAAACTAAAAAAGAGACTCAAACAATATAAAAAACTTAAAGCTATGGGGGGTGGTGATCTCTTACCATCAGGAGACCCATTTGCTCGTTTGCCATCCAGTCAAATAAAAAAAAAAAAAAGCTTGATATACTTTTCTAATGTAACCCTAGTGCGTTAAATTACAATCGGTAGGATTAGAGACATGAAATTTTGGTGCCGGGTTTTTTTAAGCAAAGTTAGGGAAATTCACGTTGTATTTTTTGGGAATTGCCACGAGATTGCGCTGTCGCGAATAGAGGCTAGTCAGTATTATTTGCAGGTATTTTTGCTTTTGTGTGTTTTGCACCAAGCGTCTTACCCTGAATTATGGCGTAAGTATAGAATTTAAACGTGGCGGAAACAATCATTTAGGTGTTGGGTCACGAGGCAAGGGTCTTTTTGAGGAAGTGGGACAGTTTTTAAAAGAGCGCGGTTTGAGCTCTCGTTCTGTGTCATATCTGCGTTTGGTGCAAAAGTTGTCAACGCGGCCAGTGTTAGCTTTGCGCGTGGGCTATTTTTTTTTTGTTAAGTTACAGTTAATATTTAAAAATATATATATTTAAAGTTGTTATTAATAATAATAAATAATGACCCTCAGCTCTCTCTCCGAAGCCGAAACCGAAGTTAGGTATGTCACAGGCTTTGGGTATCTATCGTCGAAGGGGACATAAAAGGGCAGTAAAGGAGCGTTTCTTATGCCGCCTTACAAAGGTACTTTGTCGGGTGGTAATAAGGTGCGCCCTTTAACGCCTGGGTAATGCCCCTGCTCACATACTCCTTTGGCATGGTGGACTCAGACTGAGCTGTACAGGCAAGGGCATAAATATGTGTACCTACGTTACCAAGGCGTCAAAAATATCTGTACACCTTTATGTCACTAACCATAAGGTCATATGACGCTATATAGATATTTATGCCCTCGACTGTACTGCTTACTAATTAAAAATTTAGATAAAAACATGGTTTGTAAATTGAACACTTTTTACTAAGGCTGATACTAAGGCTCTGTCTACCTGTCTGTCTATCCGTCTGTCTTTCTAAGGACTGTTTTTGAACCTTAATTTAAATTTTTAGGGTGTATATTAATATTACTGGCGCCATTATAGAAACAAATACTTACCTTATAGATATTGAAGGGTTGTCATACAAGAAACGAGTTATTATTTTCGGTACGGAAATCCTACTAATATTATAAATGCGAAAGTTTGCGAGTGAGTGAGTATGTTTGTTACTCCTTCACGCCGTAACGGATGGACGGATTTGGATGAAATTTGGTATGTAGATAGCTGTACCTACATCTGGAATAAAACATAGGATACTTTTTATTCCGATATTTAAAAGGAATAGGGATAAAATCTTGAAACAACAACCGCTGGGCTTACAGTCATGAAATTTGACATGATTGTTTTTAATGTAACTTCAATGAAAACCACGATTTAATTTTCGGTAATTCCCACGGATTTTTTTTGAAATCCCAAAATTTTAATTCAGCTTCTGGATTTACGTGTGCGAAGCCGCGGATAAACACTAGTTTGAGTATAAATGCGACTCTCACTCTTCTGGTTGATTATAATTCTTTGTCGATGTAAAACCATTTAAGTTTGGGTTTCCCAAGATAATAGACTAATGAGCCCTTTTTAGCACAACTTAAATAGTTATCGGTTATTGCATTTCCTGCAGAAAGTTTTTTTATGGCAATCGGCATCATTGAAATCGATTACAAAATAGCACTATAAAGCGCCATCTCTCGTGTCATGTCCTAACTTATGTATTAATATGCTTTTCTATAGACCGCGTGAACGAGTGTGGCAACATGCAATGCCGTTTCTAGAACTTCTCGTTAGATGTCACCATGTATGCTCTCCAAGATAAAAAAAATATACAACAGCTTTTGTATAATGTTTACAAGTTCAAATGTAATGCAAAATATGGCAGTTATTGCACACCCATTCGTTATTAATTTTTATAAATACCGGTAGCTGAATACAAAAAATTACCGTTATACCTATGTTCTGTAAAAGCTTTCGATAAACGTACTTCTCTAAATATACTTAGCATAGCGGGTAGTAAGGTCTTGTGCAAGATGAATATGGGGGAGATAATGGTACCTAATTTTACTCGCTAATCCTGTCACCAACGCGCTGCGGTGTTCCCATGTGGAACACAAGAGGTATCTGTATTGGCTTGGCCCTCTTGGTTGGTTACGTTTTGGCAATCCTCTGGTGTAGCGGGTGTCCATAGGTGGTGGTAATCACTAATCGATAAGTGACCCAGGAGTTCTTAAACTGTACGGCGCTATGCCCTGGTGCGTCGTACCGCTCTTCTAAAGGTGACGCGAGAGCACATCGGTTCAAGCGTGGCAAGCAAATCTAGAGCTACATACGTCTGTTTTGTAAACCAATCACAACTTTGTAATGGAAGCCGTTGCAAGTATTGATAAGATTGGAAACTCTTGAAGTGACCCATTCCTTTATTTTCCGCCCAATGTTATAAATAAAGTAAATGAGTTCACAAGTTGGATCCTATTCTGAAATTGAAATTAGACCGAATTATATGAAGCTTGTGTTTCGGCGTGGAGAATAAGACAGCCGGTGAAATTACTGGCACTTGAGGTATCCCATCTTAGGCCTCTAGGTTGGCAACGCATCTGCAATACCCCTGGTGTTGCAGATATTTATGGGCGGTGGTGATCTCTTACCATCAGGAGACCCACTTGCTCGTTTGCCATCCAGCCGAATAAAAAAAATTATATAGATTTCCAAAGTTGTGTTTTCGATGGAATAAGCTTATTAAAATTGGCACGATCCAATGGAAATAATGCTCAAAAGCATTTGATTTTTAGTTCTTATAATTAGGTATAACTCATTTAAAAAAGTAATGCAAAAATGGTAATTTAAAAGACAACCCAATATAACTCAACTTAGGGTCAAGAGTAAGACGACGATGAATAGGTAGGTTTATATCACGGTTTTGCAGATACTATAGTTTTACCCGTTACTTGATTAAATTCAGGAGCATAGACCATAATGTTTAAACTGTTATTGAACCAGTGATAGTTTGAAGATGTAGCTGTCTTCAGCTTCATCTGCACTTGCCATCAAGTAAGGCAGAGGTTACGGGGTAAATTATAACAAAAGAAAAACACTTTGCACTTCAAACCACAAACATGCGTTAATGATATTAAAAGCAGATGTGGCCGTAGGTAATAGGAAGGTGCCTATAAAATATTTGATAATTGTTATTATAGTACTCTCACCAACATTTATTGGGTCAGCGACCTTTTGTCCATTGGGTAATCGGTCACGTTTCTCAACAACGGACGACAATGTGTGACGAGACCACAACAAGACAGCATTAATCATACCCTTGAGAGCTTAGTTTTCCTTTCATTATAATTATCAACATTTAATTGTAAACAAGACACTTCAATTCATTCGAAGACTGCCAATCTGATTTTGATAAATCTTACATCATTGGATTCGTCTTGATGACGCGAGTGGCACTGGGACATGAAAGTCTTGAAAAGTCAAAATGGCTGATTTTTGGCGCCAAATTGAATGTTTAAAAAAATATTTTTTAATCAATCCTATCGAGCGGGGTATCAAATGAAAGCTAATAATTGGCTCATTCTAAACGTATACGGGTAATAATAGTTTTAATCTACCATTTTCACAAAACTATTAAAAAAGTGTGAAATAAAACAATAAATTAAAAAACTCAAAAACCCGTCAACAACACACACGTCTAGTGGGCTAGAACTTTGTTAAGTAGTTAACTTAAAGTTCAACAGTCGGGAACCATTTAAATCGTGACGCGCAAAAATTTTTAACTTATGGGTCCCGACTGTAGAACTTTAAGTTAGCTACTTAACAAAGTTCTAGCCCACTACTTGTTTTCTTCTTTTTGGTATTTTGAAAGGCAGCAAAGTTTTGAGTTTTTTAATTCATTGTTTTATTTTTATTTGTGTTTGTTATAAATATTAAACTTCTGATTTTGTTCTTTCTGGACAATCAAGTTTTCTCTAAGCTGTACCTTACGTGTCATCCTTACGTATTTGCCTACAGCTGAAACTGAAGTCAACAGGCATAAAGTCATTCGTTATTATTCTTACTAATATTTATAAATGCGAAAGTGAGTACCTTTGTTTCTTTGTTACGCTTTCATGCCTGAAGTACCTACTCAACAGGTTGTGATGAAATTTGGTATGGCGATAGTTTGAAAAATTAGAATTCTATATAGTAATAAATAAATAAATAAATAAATATCATGGGACACTTGACACCAATTGACCTAGTCCCAAACTAAGCAAAGCTTGTACTATGGACACTAGGCAACGGATAAACATACTTATATAGGTAAATACATACTTAAATACCTATTAAACATCCAAGACCCGAGAACAAACATTCGTATTATTCATACAAATATCTGCCCCGGCCGGGATTCGAACCCGGGACCTTAAGCTTCGTAGTCAGGTTCCCTAACCACTCTGCCATCGGGTCGTCGAATGTTACGATTTTATGGTATTTGTTGAAAGGAACATTCTAAAGTGATGGAAAAGAAAAAGAAAGAACGGAAAGTATATTTTCAAAGTAAATATTTATTTAGACACGTAGGCAACAAACATTTACAGTGCTTTAAAACATCAACGCTGCTACAAACAGCATTAAAAGAAGAGTAACAGAAAAATATTGTACTAAACTAAAACCAATTCAACTTAAACATAAAAGCTCAGGCATCATCGATGTCATTGTCATGTCCAAAAATAGTTGGTTTTGTTAGTTTACTGGCCGGACAGTCTCTTGATGACTTCCTCGGGTACGACTCCGCCGGCACCCTGGGTGATCACTGGGTGGAAGCCGGTCTCGTCAGCAGTGTAGACTACGTTGTAAGAGACGCCATCAGGTCCGACATACTCGTAGTTTCCTTTGACAGCAATGTAGGCGTTTTCGCTGTTCGCGTTCTTCAGCTCACCATTAGCGGAAGCCTTGGTGCCATCGTCCTGTTCGTACCTGTGAAGTAAAATTATCATTTACTTGTTAGCAAAATTGCTGTGACTTGATTGGATCAGGCGTTACTTTGCGGAGGTCTTAACAAATGAACCATGATGTGGCGGAGAGCAAGGTGTTCAGACGTTTTTGATCAAATTTCTATTCACAAGCTTATGAACTCGACTGTAAAGCCTGTGTAGGCCTTAATGTTAAGTACATAAAGTCGTGTATACATATTTTTGCAACTTTGGCCGTGTCGATATCTTTGCCCTTGACTGTAGGTACTATGATGATGTTTGACAAAAACTAACAAGAAAAATTTAAGCATTCTTTTTCATATTGCCCGACAATCATGGCGAACACAAACGATTTTATCAAAAAAAAGCACTCGGAGTATACATGGCTTTATATTGACCAAATAAAATACATACGCGAAGCTGTAGTCGCCAGTGCCAATGTTGTTGTCGTAACGGATGACTGAAGCACCTCCTGGGGAAGCTGCTGGTGGGGCGGCGACCACCGCGGCGATTAAGCAGGCGAACACGAACTAGAGAAGATTATAAATAATATAAATCTTTAATTCCTGATGCAAGGATAGCCTAGGTGCGCTATGTAAGATCATGCAGCAGAATGCTCCACGGAGTTTCCACCCCCTTTACTTCTGTATTAACAGTGGAAATCACGTCCAGCGAAAATCGAAGGAAACCACTGCAATAACAAGGCTGACGAACTCGAATGATGAAACACCGTTTTAAAAATAAAAGGATTTCTTTACTCCCGTCTCATGGGTATATGTATATTATTTAACTTTGACGGTTATCTATTGTCTGTCCGAAAGTTATATGCTATAATTTCATTTGCCCGAATTTCATATGCCCAAAATTTAATCTTATTTTCCCCAAAATTAGATGCCATAATGATACGAATGCAATACGTATTGTTTTCCATATGATTAAGTTTACCTAATAATATTATTTAATAGAATATTCAAATGCCATACTAAGTAGTGTTTCTTTCTGAATAAAAATAATAATAATAAACCATTTATTTAATAAATAATAAATAAATATCACGGGACAATTCACACCAATTGACCTAGTCCCAAAGTAAGAAACATAGCCCATTAAATAAATACCTTAAAGACTAACATAAATATAATTTGAACAAAATCCACTCCCTCCATTCATCCATCCATCCATCGAAAAAAGAGAAAAAAAAACAGAAGAAAGCAAAAAGGAACCAACATTCAAAAAAACAGCGCCCGAGGGACAATTATCGAACTAGATTAACGCCTATCATTTTCTTTTCTTTCCATCCATCTTAGCTATGTATTATTATCTTCTTCCTCTGAACGTCTAACCTAACCTAAGTCTGATAGGGGCCTGAACGATTGTAATTAATGTTAGCGGAGCTCCTAATCCGCGTAGTTGAGGCGCTTTGCGCCTTCATCATCATCATGTCAGCCGAAAGACGTCCACTGCTGGACATAGGCCTCCCCCAAGGCTCTCCACTCAGACCGGTCTTGCTTTGCGCCTTACCACAATCCTAACCTAACCTATGAAGTAAAATTTACCTAATGTAAAGGCTTGTTTGACTTTGGCATTTATCAGTAGATAGTGTCGATAATCACCATTTACATGGATGGCAAATGACATTATGGTACGTGATACTTATGGATTACATGATTATAAAAGATGAAATTATTTAAAGTAATATAATGGGATACAAAGATTCTGTCATTTGATTAATATGGTAAACAATGAATAGTGCAAATTAATTTATAAGAAACAATATTATGGCGTTTGAATATTATGGCACATGAAATTCGGGCAAGTAAAGGTACAACTCTGACTACTTGACTCACGAGAACAGTCACTAGACTTCAAAATACGTTAAATACACTGTAGTTGGTACTCACACAAGGTGCAACTGAACCTGGAGAGATATTGTGGCACTGTTTGACTGTGAGAAATCACAATAAGCTATAATAAAAGTTCAACTTTAAACAATACTTACCAGTTTCATTTTGAGGTGAGAAGAGAAGTAGCTAGTTCAGCGGATGAAGTAGGTAAGTGATAAAATATTTTTCGGTCACAGGCTTTTTATACCTTTGGCATACCCTATTTAATACAGAATTATTCATTTATTTATTATTATCCATTTTAGCATTAAAACTTTGCCTAATTTTAATGAGGCTAAAGGTCAACCACTTAATTATTATAATTTTAACAAAATTTCTTCAAATAGGTAATCTTTACTTTAATTTACAGCCAGTTTTTGTTCAATAGATGCAAATAAATATCGGACAGGTTTTGCTCAAGCACTGTAAACTGATTAACCTACCCATAAATAACGTCGAAATGAAAAGTTGTTTTTACACTACTATTGTACTTTGTTATTTAGTAAAAAGTATTACTTAAGTTCATCCCTCGTATATAGTGAATGATTAAAACCAGAAGTAAATGTGTGACCCCGTAAAATTACATACAGTACTAAAATCTTTCAGATAAAAGCTAAAGATTGGCACATGGGAATTGGGAAACACAGTATACATTAATTTCAAAAAAAGTTTTTTTGCTCTCTTTCTTAATATTTTAGTTACAAGTGAAGCTGGTAATTACAAGGACGTGAAGTTTTGGCAGTCTAGTAAAAATCGCTTGAGGAGAATTAATGAAATAGCAAAAATAGTATGATCTAGCTCTTGTTGCGCATTAATATGACATAATTTATTTTTCATTCATAAACGTTCTCGCAAGGTTTTCAAACGCACAAAACGATGTCAAGCACTAAAATATAAAATAAATGTGTAGGACGAAGTAAACAAATGTTGTACAAGAACAATTGAGTGTACGTTTTTTTTTTTTCTTATCCATTCTCGAGAAAACTGATTCGCGTACCACGGTGGTACCTTTTCTTATTAAATTTCACTATTATTACTTTCACAAATGTATGAGATGTCAATATGACATTAGTAGCACAAAGGTTGCACCCTGGTACGCTATTCAGTTTCCTTGACTGCTCATGGAACTTGGTGTAAGTTTCCAGCCGTAACCACGTCGTAGCAAACTTCGAGTGCTCGTACGCATAAAATGACATTTTATACTATAACAATAATAGCCTGTTAGTGATACGCAGCGCTAGAGGCACTAGCTACAATTGCATTATAATTCAGACGTGCCTATATATATTTTTTTTTTTATTCGACTGGATGGCAAACGAGGTAAGAGATCACCACCGCCCATAAACATCTGCAACAACAGGGGTATTGCAGATGCGTTGCCAACCTAGAGGCCTAAGATGGGATACCTCAAGTGCCAGTAATTTCACCGGCTGTCTTACTCTCCACGCCGAAACACAACAGTGCAAGAACTGCTGCTGCTGTAATTTGCTTGTGGCAAAAAGTCACCATCACCAAATGGTTATCGAGGCCTGGCTTATTAGGACATATATATTTACGAGTCGAAAAAAAACGCTCACAGTTTAATGTCTTGAACAGTTCGTAAAATAAAGAAGAGTCTACTATTAGAAACAGGGAAGGTTTTGAATTAACGGCCGTTTTTCCGACCCTTATTGTTAACTAACTGCAGAGGAACCGCACAAACTTTCTAGAGTAAAAAACTTGTATTTACTCAGTGATTTTCTTGGCCCGGCTACCTCGCCCCATCTTTAAATCGCTTAAATTTGCAATTATTTTAATGAACATATTTTGTTTACAATTGAATAATTATCAATTATAATAATATTTTTTGTTGATTGTACTCACTTTGTTGCCCAAGCTATATACACAAAGATTTTTTTTGAGTCTATCTGACCATTAAAAGCTTTGGTGTGATCAAATTCACTTACAAGATTTATGACGTTAAGTTGAAAATATATATTTTTTAATAATTCACGAACCACCTAAAATAACAAGCGTTTTTCTAATTTATAACGTGAACGTCTTATCACGAACTCGTAATAATCAGGAAAATAAGAGTGCATTCGGGTAAGATAGGCCAATAGGAATTAGATAGGTACTGAATAATAATAATAATATAATATTTGACGAACGGATGGCCAAGTGGTTAGAGAACCTGACTACGAAGCTTGAGGTCCCGGGTTCGAATCCCGGCCGGGGCATATATTTGTATGAATAATACGAATGTTTGTTCTCGCGTATTGGGTGTTAAATATGTATTTTATCTTCATAAGTATGTTTATCCGTTGCCTAGTGTCCATAGTACAAGCTTTGCTCAGTTTGGGACTAGGTCAATTGGTGTCAAGTGTCCCATGATATTTTTTTATTTATTTTATTTATATACTTATGAACTAAAATAATTTATTTGCTCACCCGCGACCTTATGATAGTTAAGTTTATGCAACATATGCGTGTTCATGCAGTTCCTCCACCTCCACACTATAGGAACACATACAAATCACACAAACCCATCTATCACCACCACCACACTACACTGACGCGTTTCGAACTCAACCGGAGCTCATATTCAGAGCAACACAACCGTACACCATATTACCAGATGTTAACTAACAAACCACAACAACAGTTTTAATTTATCACTGTGACTCCCTAAGTACCCACCTATATTTTTTCTCAAATAAAACAAAACTACCCACAAAATATTAATAAATTTTTATCGTCCTATACAACTACCTTAAATTTTTGTTTATTAACTGTTAGTGCCGTGTTTTATTTGCTATTGCTGAAATTAGATCCAAGCCGTAGCGGGAGATGATACTAAATTTACCTGCTCATTAATAATAGACCCCATACTATTGTAACTAATTATCTCCATGCATTCTAGAACATCGAGGTGAAACCCCAGCAAAGCAAGTCTGTCATATAGTTCAATTTTTATAAAATATTTAAATGCAAAATGTTATAAGATAAAATCGATTTGATCGTCAAAACACTTTTTGTAATAGTAAAATATACAGATATTAGAATATCTGTATATTACAAAAAATGTTCTGACGATCAAGTCGGTTTAATTTTCTTGAAAAGAGGAAGAATTCCAAGAAGTCTTGCCTTCCCCTTTTTGCCCGCACTGCACCTAAAGTATACCTTACGTGGATATAATCATCGAGCAGAACGGTAATCTTTAAATAAATACTTCGATGTTTTAAGTACACCGACAGACGACCGACACAGCTACAACCGTGTACATGACGTACTAGTTGATTAAATATAAATGTAAGTATATGAATTTTGCTAAAATATGAGTACAAGTATTATATAGGATTAACAAAAACCTTGTGCTTTGTCATAGATGTTTCCTCGAGTGATTAATGTGATGTGCATTGGAATTTGTTTGTGTTACGCCGCACCAACATCAAAAGATGATGCCGAAGCAAGAATATTAGAATATGACAATGAAAACGATGGCAGCGGGAATTATTATTTCAGGCAAGCATTAAAATACGCATTAACGAGAAGAGTTAATCATTCATCACGATTAATTGACGTCTCTTATCTCAGTTGTTAGATGGGTCGTGAAATTAAGTAATTTTTTTAACTTTATCCAGATATGTAACGTCGAATGGAATTAAAAGGGAAGAGAACGGCACGGTGGTAAATGGTGGCCAACCTGGAGCTTATATCGAAGTAAAAGGGACTACATCCTATATAGATTCAAATGGCGAAGAAATTGTCGTTCAGTACACTGCTGACGATCAGGGCTATCACATTAACCCATCGAATGTATTTTATCCCGCACCAGAGCTTGCTGTAAGTACACGCAGAAGTAAATAAAACTGTATCTACTATTCTTACATGAAACAGTAGTAACTCATGAAACAGTAGTAATTAGTAGTAATTAACCCACACTTCCAACGAAATTGGCTTTTGGAAAATTCGAACAATTTTGTATGGTAATATTTATCTACCTTATCTTTCATTTACCTTTTTTACGTGGGCGTTGTTGTTTTATATATATTTTTTTACATGGCTGGATTATTTTGCATTGTTTTTGTACAAAATAACTATCCCTACTTTTCTTATAGCAGAAATGAAAATTCATTTAAAATTGCTAACCTGATATTGATGAGATAAAAATATACCTACCTCTCTAAGGGGCTGTTTCACCATCCATTGATTAGCGTTAACCGACGGTTAAATGTGATGCCGTCTCCGTTTATTCGAACAAAACAAATAGAGACGGCATCACACCTAACCGCCAGTTAACACTAATCAATGGATGGTGAAACAGCGCCTAAGTGTTCTATTTTATATTTACTTAAGCAGGGCAGAGTCTCACTAGTTTCGTGTACATACTACATCTTATGGTGTTCATACTATTTCTAACATTTAGTTACAAACTTTTTTTTTTTTAGGTAGCTGTATCTCCTCTCATCGTCGCATCATTATTAGGCGGTGGATAAAACTTATCTACGTATAGTAGAGATGCCACGAATATTCAGTTACTATAGGGTAGGTATTCGACCTATTGGGCCACTTTGTGTTACATTTGCTATGCAGCCGAACAGCGAATACCAAATCATGAAAAATCACACAATTACTCAAAAATTAGCATATTCTACCAACAGAACATTATAATATTTATATCAGAGGTAAGTTGCGATAAATACAAACATTTTTTTTTTTCAAAAAACATCGAAAATACAAACTGAAATATAGCATAGATGAAGCTAGTGTCGCTGCTTAAGTGGCTAAATAAGAAACAACACAAGCTGAAATATGAGGTGCATAGGAGAAATTCGTGTCTGTATCGTTGTCCAGCGGTGGTGTAGCGGTATAGCACACGGTACGGAATGCCGAGGACCTGGGTTCGATTCCCAGCGCTGGTCTTATTTTTCTGGTTTTTCTGTGCATCTATATTTCAGTTTGTATTTTCGAGGTTTTACGGGATGACCGTAAAAGTAACAAAAAAAAAAATTTGGAACTGAAATAAAAAATACAAAAAGATTCCAAAAAAACAATCTTAATTTTTTTCCAGCATTTGTTGAACTTCTAAAAATAGCCTATCTCTGTACCTACTCGTTCTTACTGCTACTAAGTGATGATATTTTTTTTCCAAATTCAAGTGCCTTCGCATCACACACACTGCAAATAGAGGTCAAGAGTTTGGCCGAATAATCGACATTCGGTATTCAGCAAAATCATTATTCGTGGCGTTATAACAATAACATATTATTTTATTTTTGTTTTTTTTTGTTTCAAAATGGTTTCAAATAAAGAAATTACGTTTTCCTCTTTTTGTTCCCTCCCTACCCATTTATACCTAACTATCTATTAATATTGAATTTGTGAAACGAGGAGGAACTGCATGAACACGCATATTTTGCATAAGCTTAGCTATCGTAAGGTCGCGGGTGAGCAAGGAAATTCTTTTAGTTCATTGATATGGACCTCCGGAAAGTAACGCCTGATTCAATAAATTAATTAGGCTGCTATTTAAGAGTAAAACTACTAATAATTCTCAAGCAAACTTAGCCGTTATAGTTTTCCTTGAAAGTTTGATATACTAACTACCATACTGAACTTTTTCAATTTTTTCCACCCACCGGTTTAGATTTTAGAGAGGAGGGGGGACGCTCGATTTTCATAAAATTTTGCACTTTAACGTTGAATATTTCGCAAACAAATTACTAAATGTACAAATTACTAAAAGGTAACCTAGATTTTTTTTTTTTAATTTTTTATTGTACCATTTTGCCGGCATAGTTTACATATATATCCGTGCAAAATTACAGCTTTCTAGCATTGATAGTCCCTGAGCAAAGCCGCGGACGGACAGACAGGCAGACAGACAGACATGGCGATTTTTTTTTGCTATTTTGGCTCCGGAACCCTAAAAACAGATTAGTTACAGTGTTTTTTTATCTTGAGATATTTTATCAAATACGCTTGTTCCAATGCACAGAACTCTTTTGTATTATGCCGCTCTAACTTTAGGTGGCAGCAGAGGCCATTATTTCCGGCAAAGTGTTTTCCTATTTTTACTGACACCGTGTTCATTTTTTTTTATTTTTTTAAGCAGATACGCGATATTGAATATAATCAAAAGGGGTAGAAAAAGGAATTTTAGCATCTGTTGTACATGACCCCTCATCTCTTGTACATGAGAGTAAATGGGTCTGTGTCCTATTAAAATTAGAATGGCGAAAAAATATTCATAGAGTTTTTGACAATAAATCTAAATGGGCAACAAACTTAACTATTGAATAAATAAATATATCTAATCACATTGATATCACTAAGTTAATATTTTACACACCTTTATCTACTTACAACATTTCAGTAAGCTTCCTATAAATACATACGGTATAAGTTTGCTTCAATAAAGCTATATTATATCCAAGGAGCGGAATTTTCATAGCAAAAATCAAGAGGTATTTACCATTGTGTTTTATCGACTGTCGATGTTTAATTGTCAGTTAGCACGATATGTTTTAGGTAATGAAATTAGACCTGTAATGGGGGAGGCCTTTGTCTTATATATATACTGTGCCTTTGTCCTGCAGTGGGACACTATAGGCTACCAAAAAAAAAATAGACCTGTGTGTTTGTTACAATTTAAACATAAAACCGAAACGGAAATGTTAAACAGTGTAACTGATGGTAGACTAACCTTCATTCAAAATAACAGAATCCAAATCTATACCTGTACTAATCCCTACTAATAATATTATAAATGCGAAAGTAACTCTGTCTGTCTGTCTGTCTTATGCTTTCACGTCGAAACCACTAAACCGATTTTGATGAAATTTGGTATATAGGTATTTTGAAGCCCAAGGATCAACATAGGATACCTTTTATTCCAGTAGAGGGCGCCACCGCGCGATAACCTAGATCCGCGCAGACGAAGTCGCGGGCATAAGCTAGTTTATTATATTTTCTTCATCTTGTCTGTAGAAACAAAGAATTGTCATTATTTTCTCTACATTGTCACTATTTAAACTAAGAGAAGTAAGAGAATAATTTGAAATTAAGAGAAGCATATTACTTTATCCATTTTTTAATCGTTTTTCTTTTACGATTTACCATTTTGGTTAACACGGGAACCCAATTAAATAATACTTATGGAAACTCATACTAAATCATTTAATTGTGACGTGACGTAATTTATTTTAATAAAGAGATGCAAGTGGCTTATCAAAGCGGTCAAATGTTACAGAATAATGTTAAAACTCGGTAACATGCGAAAAATCGATAACTGGATTAGTCCATAAAACACAATGGTCAATCCCTCGTGAAATTTGATTTTTGCTATGAGAATTCCACTCCTTGATTATATCAATAATAAGCAGTGTTAATCAGCAAGCATAATTATAACCTATGTAACAGCAGCGTCGTTATGCATTATGAATTAAACATACAGAATCACATTTTAAAACATGATAGCTACTGATGCTATGTATATTTTTTGTTCCCTGGAACACCTTTCCTTGTTGTAGCATCGTTATTGGGTTACATCACAAAATTGGGACAATATCACAATTATAAAAATGCGTACCCAATACTTGGTTTGAAAGCTTAAATAATAATATTTTAATATTACTTTTATTTTTAAGATAAACATATTTTATACGGCTACATAACTTCGAGATTGCTACCTAGCAGGTTGTGGAGAATTCGTTCCTTAGAGCCTTCTCCGTAGGTACACCGCGTTTTTTAACGTGCATTCGACGTGCGTTTTAGAAACGCTCATTGATAGCGCGTTTTTAGGGTTCCGTAGCCAAAATAGCAAAAACGGAACCCTTATAGTTTCGCCATGTCTGTCTGTCTGTCCGTCCGCGGCTTTGCTATCAGTGCTAGAAAGCTGTAATTTTGCACGAACATATATGTAAACTGTTACAAACTACACAAAATAGTACATTCAAAAATTTAAAAAAATAATAATTAGGGGGTTGCTAGAACGATTTTTCGATTCAGTGATGAGTTTGCAAATTATTGAACTTAAAAGTGCAAATTTTTATTAAAATCGAGCGTCCCCCCCTCTAAAATCTCAACTCAGTGGGTGGAAAATTTTGAAAAAATTCAGGATGGTAGTAAGTATATCAAACTTACAAGGAAAACTATAACGGTTAAGTTTTCTTGAGAATTATTAGTAGTTTAAGAGTAAATAGCAGCCTAAGGTATAAAATATCCCTAAACTTGGAATATTCCGTACAAAATACGAAATCCTTCGAAAAATATTACTTAATTTTTTCGTAATGGCTACGGAACCCTATTTCGGGCGTGTCCGACACGCTCTTGGCCGGTTTTTTTTAACGCAGTCGACGCGCGTTTTAGAAACGCTCATTGATAGCGCGTTTTTTTCCATAGAGCAGCCGCGACAGTACAAAGTCGCACGTCGATAGCGCGTTTTAAAAACGAGGTGTAAAAAGGTCCTAACAGGCTAGTAGCTAATTTAGTCAGATCTATTTTTTAATGTCATAAGTCTTAGAGCACGAAAATGAGGCATGAGCAACCTCGATATTCATTATTTAACCATTGTCACTACCCTATGCTTTTAATCGCAAAAATAAACACGGCCCTGGATCTTCAACCTGATGAGTTGACTCAATCTAAAAATAGTAGTATAGTCTCACTTGCTGTTTGACGACAATCTGACCATTTTTATAAAATTTCCGTCGCTTGAGAATTGTTAAATAATAGTGTTATGGTGTCAATGACTCAGACAGGTCCTTGGCATGGCATTGTGGGCTAAGGAATGAAGTCCAGATGTGACATTCTCGAGGAACTGGATATAAAGTGTGGGTAGCGGTCCCGTGGTCGCAGTTCATTTAGACGACCACAGAATAAAAGCCTTGACCGAAATGGTAAGTCAATCAGTTTCCAAGTGATCTTTACGGGAGCGCCAAAGTTTGCATACTCTTCGCTAGTCATACCGTAATTTTTGTCCGAATCATTGTTTGTCGTATTTTTTTCCCTGAAAACTTAAGTTTTTCTGAATTTTTTAATTGGTAATTTAGGTTAGGTTTGTTTTATAACAATTCTGAACAATTATTGGATTCAGAGAAAGAAAGAGTTATGACAAACGATCATTCTGACAAAACATTACATTCGGACTTTCAATAAGTATATGCGAGCTGACATGGACCCGATCTTTAAAGGTTTATGTTGCCCTGTTAGTGTGATAAAATGTGAACTTTTGGCATTTGAAACAATTTAGTATGCTCAGCAATAATAAAAACCGACCAAAACGAGTCAGACTCGAGCACTGAGGCTTTCGTACAAATCTGTAGGTATCTATGAATATGAGCAGAGCCCCTCTTTTAAGCAAAATGCACACAGTGAGAGGTCATTTTAGATAATTAAGTACTGACAGAAGTATATTTCAGGCTGTTTTTATTGGTTGTGCTGTACTTAAAAATTACCATTGTACCAAATTTCAAGGTTCTAGGACAGCCGGAAGCATGCCATAGCTTTTTCAGTTTTGGCAATTTGTACGGAAACACCTTTTTTAGTGGCTGTGTCTTTTGATTGCATTAACTTAGAAGTTGGTTTTTTCAATGCTTCAAGCTACGAGCTTCAAGAGGTAGCAGATCTGAGTATTTGACATTAATAATTTCATCATGCCTCCACGAGCTACTATGATAAAGGGTCTTAACAGACTGCCTACCTATGGCATTTTCCACTAGCATGGCAGTATTTAACCAGACCAGACCCACATTGCTTATGTTTTTAGAATTTCGATGCAATCTACGAGTACTTACTATTAACTGCAATTTACAATTCATGTAAGAAGCTAAATTGTGGAATAAACCATTATAGATAGAACTCGAGTAGACATTGACGAGCAAGCAACCACAAACCACAATCATATTGCAAGTTTCGTAATAATACACTGTTGAAGGGTGAATATAGTTAATTTTCGTTTTAACCGCCGCCGTTTGCCGATATTGACGAAAGAGATGATCACTGGAAGCAATCCACTTCCAGTTACAGGTATTAAAGGTCAGTTGTTATCCATTTTGTAGCCAGACACCCTACAAGACAAGTGTCGAACATACAATGTTGCGGATATAGACATAGACGGTTAATCCATACATATGGTGGCATCAGTTATGGACAGGAACCAATAATGGTTTTTTTCCGTTAACACAAATTTTAACCAACGGACACTACTATTTTTTAACTAATAACACTCATGTTCAGATAACTGATGATCATAACTCATGAACGGTCAGCTATAAGGCATTGAATCCTTGCTGTCTATTACTGGGTATGGGTACTGACTACAGATTCTTAGCTTACTTCATCTTTAATTAATCTTCAATTTAGAACAGTTTCAATAACTCGGTTTTAGTTTGCAAAATCTAAACCCGGAATCTGACCTTTTCACCTTACAGCACGCAATGCAGGTATATTAATTTTCGTTTAGTATTAATAGTACAGTTGACCTTGACATATGTTTGTGATGCGCAGGTAAAAGGCAGAAGTCTCAGCATCCTCGTGATCGTAGCCTCCATCTCTATTATAAAATTACCAAGAACCTGTTATGGCCTCGACGAACAATTAAAAAAATTCGTATTCAACAACAATGGATTGGGTACATATAGTTTTGAGTAAGTTAGACTTGATACTTCTGTGAACTTGAAATCATATCTTCTGAAATTAGCTACACAAACATTTAACCGTTACAATATACAATTGTTCTGCATCCATCATATTTTATGAAGAATATAAAAATGTACAATTTTAAAGATGTTGCAACTCCTGGTTACTTTTTAAACTTCAAACATTTTGACATTTTTTAGATACAAAACTCAAGATGGTACATTTAGAAAAGAAGATGGAGGTATAGTCCGGAGCGCTCATGGGGATCATCTAGTGGTGCGAGGAGAATACGGATACATAGATCCAAGGGGACAACGATTTTCCTTGCAGTATATTGCCGACAAAAATGGTTTCCAACCCCAAATCGACGACAGCATCAGATTTAATGACAGAAGAATCTTTTAGGGAAATGTCGGTGTCAGAATAAAAGTTTTTTTTCAAACCTTTGTTTTATTATTTCGTCAATTACCTACCTACAATTTTATTGGATAAGAACGCTTACTTTGGCACTTTCAGCAGTAGTGAAGTGATCTGTATTGACGTGTCTGTTTAACATAATAAATATTTAGATTCTGTTGTAATAGTAGATATACCAATTTGATATCACATTTGATTTGGAACCAAAGTTGTGTATTCAAATTCTTGAACTAAATTTCACTTTTGTTTCGATCCACGAATGGGCATTTTATTACACCTCCTAACATTTTATATTTATTTTATTGTTAGATATTTCACAACAGTAGTTGTTTTTTGCTAGCAGTTCAAACCTTTTTTCAAGTTAATAATACAGTTTTTGCTGAAGTTTTTTAATAATAAAAAACAACAGTACCGGTAACTTAACAATGATTATGACAACGTTCTATTTCATGACATTGATTGTAAGTATACTGTTAAAGTAAGTTAAATGTGTGGATACGGATAAAAAGTAGGTAAGAAGCAACTTACCTTCTCTAAAAACCACTTCTTTCACTAAGAGATGCACTCATCTCTATGATTTTGTATATCTGTCAAATTTCAGACCTCTAGCGCTAGTGGTTTGGTAGTGGTGGCGATGTGCGTTGCCAGTCTGTCAGTTAATCATAGTAGGTACTTTTCAGGAATCTGTGCTTCAGTCGGCAATATCCGAACCCTCATTTTGTTCCCCCACCTCTGTCTGTCTATAAAGACCTTTTTTCTCAGGCACGCGGGGAGGTATTATAAAGCAGAAACTAATATAATATACTCAGGTCTGCTACCCCTTGGAGTAATAAAAAAAATAACTCTCTTAAGTCAGTTTTTTATAGGTACGTGTATAAAGATTCTTAATGGATTTGTTTACCACCTCATGCATTATCAAGTACTTTGTAGGCCCTTTTAGTTTCCTCTGACATTTAAAGCCCGGGGGTAATTAGATAGGATTACAAATACGTTTCAAATGTCTATATTTAACCCTTGTAAGTAGATAATTCGATTTAAAAAAGGTTTGCGAGTTCAACTTATGAGGCAGCTGGTTAAGTTTACTTACACCTCATACGCGGTTCATAATTACACTGCTATTTTAGGTACATCTCAGCCTTATAAAGCCAAGTGATGCCGTCATTTACACATAGTAAGTGGTGCTGATATTATAATAGTGCGGCTCATGTTTGTTTTTTGACACGCTAAGGTCAACGCTCACTTTGTGTACTTGCTTTTAGCGAAGATGTCGAACTACGGCGAATATTTCCGAGCGAATTTCCACAAGATACTGTTAGGAAAAGCGGGTCTGTCGATGCTGAAGTAAGTGCATTATATATAAATGTCTTGTATTATACCTATATACATGGTAGTTATTATACTAAGAGTACATGTAGGCTAGGAGCGCAGGTGAATCGAGTAGCGAACTAAGAGCAAATATTTTACTAACGCTAAATAGCATGTCTCATTGCAGAGTGCATTCTTATATCAAATTCATGACCATCACTCATTTATAATGATGCTGACTAACTCAGTTACTGATTGTTACTTGAACATGTATGTTATTGTATGATAGATATTTATGACGAGTTGGGAACAATGAGCCTAGCCACAATTGACTGCACTACTATACACGCTACTTTGCTTCGTCTGGTAATTCGATTATGTCTAAGATCATTTTATTTTATTATTTACTTGCCCGCGACTTAGTCACCGAAGAATTAGTTTAAATATTGCTATCGCACATGAACTACTCAATTTGCTGAGCAGCCCGTCTGGCAACTCTTTTTTTTAATTAGGCTGTAAAAGCAATCAGAGGCTAAAAGTAACAGTTCGTTCGAAGAACAGAAAATAACACAATTTTGTCTAAGTTTACATATGTCAATCTCAATGTCAATCCAGAACATAATTACCTCAATATCAAATTTCATCAAAATCCATTTAATAGCTTACATGCAAAAGAGTAACAAACATTCTTATATCCTTTCATTCTAACAAAATTTTGCATTTCTAATACATCCCTATCTACTAGCTGTTGCTAGCGACTTCATCTGCGAAGAATTAGTTTATCGCGCGGTAAATATATATATAATATTTTTTTTACATAGAACTGACCACGATTGACCCCTATCTCACCTGATGTTAAGTGCAGATGAGGCCAAATGTGTGTATCTCACTGGTTCAGTAACAGCCTATTCACTCTAGCCTTTAAGAGCACTACATTTCCTAAAATACAAACTACCCTACGCCTTTGTCAAATTCTCAAGCTACGAGTATGTCTGTCTACCTATACTAAATTTTTCATCGCAATCGGTTGAGTACTATAAGTGTCAAATGGTAACAAACAAAGATACTCACATTCGCATTTATAATATTAGTTAGGATTAATATCCTACATATAGTAACTAATATATTTGTAGTTAGTATAGTTACCTACTAAATTAGTAACTAATGTAAGATAAGTAAAAAGATATCAGTCATTGTAATTTTTCAGCATCTAGGGCGATACGTCGAATTGGAACATTATTTTAAATATCCTAAATCCAAGTTGAGCAGTCATTTCGAGGAACTGACGTGTTACGAAGAAAATGGAAGGAAGGTAAAAAATAATTCACGTTCATCTTCTTCAATGTTTGTATTCTTACCTATGAAAAGATACAGGTTATAAAAATTGCATGTTTTAAATTTCATTCAAATCCATTGGAGCTGTTTTTTCGTGATGGATGGAGTGACAAACATTCAGATATAGAAATTTGCGTTCTTGCTCTAAAACTTATACTTCTTTTGTCACAGCTTTGCAAGCTGGATTTGAATAGATATTCCTTCGACGAAGAAGCTTACTACATGTCTTCGCAGCCGAACAGCCACGTCGACCGCCGGAGGGTGTACTGCATACTGCTGATATGTTTCACCGAAGACGAACTAGACAGAGTTGTTGCGTCGTTTTAAAACAAATAAATATATGATATAACTGTAACATTTGGTATAATTCCATAAATAAATTAATTTCCAAAACTCAGCACAAAAGTGACCGAGTCTTATTTGTGTCACGTCATTTGCGCGTAGAAACATACCGTGTGAATTGGCTTATAGGGCTAAGGAATACAAAAAACATATACATTTGTATATTTTTTAATTTCATTGTAAGAACTATTTTTCGATATCTTCGCAGCATAGAGCATTTATTGCATTTATCTGGTGACTCGGTTTTGAAAAATTGCTGCAGCGCATTTTTTATGACAATTACAAAGATAAAATAAATAAAAACACGCTTTTGACATATTAAGCTTGTATAAAAAAGGTATTTTATACCTACTAGGCAGTCTCAACCTTTGTATGTCAAGCATCCTATTTGTTGAACCAAATAAAAATGTATTATTATTATTATAAAAGGCACCATCCAATAGGTCATTTATCAAACTCTTTTAAGCTGTAAAGGTAGAGTCATTCACGATGACGCGTACCGTGGTTCTTATTACAATGTCATTATTAATGTCTAATTTTGACAAAATCACGCGTCTTCGTGGATGGCACTAGGTATAAAAGGGTGAATTCTCGGAATTATTACCTCTTTATACAACTAAATGGCATTATCGTTGTGATCATTACTAAGGTTGCAATGCAAAGTTCCATTAGCAAAAATTGTATGCACCAAGCAACACGTTTTCCGCATCTATTTTAATATTATGCTTGGGCAACAAAATTGTTGCTTTAGCAAATAAGAAGATACTCAATATAAGATAAAAATGTGACAGCATGCGTATTTTAATTTTATTCAGGACAACATTTTAATACAGATGCTTTCATAAAGCTAAGAAATTATAATAAAATGATGCGAATTACATAATTATGTTAATCGAACTAGCTACCTAAAGATAATTTTATATCGTCAGTGCAAATGTAAAATCGCTAAAGCGCTTTAGCGATTTTTACCTTTAACTGATGAACGATAATGAATATTTTATTAATTACAGCTTAAATCTACATGGGTTTAAGTTTTTTAGTAAGAGTATACGAACAGATACAAAGTGGGATTGGCAACATCACTCAACTTGCTCTTAACTACGTGGGTACCCTTACTTGAGCATATCGATTATATAACGTTTTAAACTTTCATGATTTTCACTCATAGTCAAAATACAACACACAGGACTTATAACGCTAAACACACGTGTAATATTTACCTCGACGTTTTGACGTTTCGTGTCGTCTGTAAGCGTGACTTGTTGACGTTGTATTTTGACTATCGATCATTATAGCTTGAAAAGTGATACAAACCCCAGAATATTATCTTCTAGTAACAAAAACAATTATAGTTAATAACAAAAACTTAATGCTCTCTGCGTTCATTTAATCGCTTTTACTACAAAGATAATATGAAAGATCTAAATTACAGATAATCTGTTAATTAGCACTACCTAATTTATACTTAATTTATCTGGTTCATAGATTCTAATCACGTTTCCTGAGAAAAACGTTCTTTACAGACAGACAGACAGACGGATGACAAACAATCGCATGTAAACTTTTTTTTTGAGATATAAAACCAAAAAATCACCAATTAAACAATGTGGATACCAACTAGAATAAATATTTTTTTTAACGTGCGCATATTTGCCTATGAAAATTATAATAAGTTATTTAAATATGCACTAGCCTGATAGCCACCCGGATCACTGAACAATCGTAGGTTTATATGCAAATACAAGATCAGGTTTGCGATCTACCGGTCAACATGACAGGTCTAACAGATTCGATTACAGCACCCATTTGCTTTTGATGTTCAATCTTTATCGTTTACGCCCTAGTGATAGTGATACATCAATAGCTCCACAGACAATGGGTTACATAAGGTAATCATACACCTTCGTTGGTTTCTCCCGGACACGATCGGTCGACAGTTGTTCCGATCTGATCACAACTGTATTACAAATCTCATTCCCATGACCAATGGGCGGTTCGATGTTACAGTCGCCCACTGGTTAAGCGACGCGCTATGAACCAACTACAAAATTTAACAATGCATATTTACAAGGCGTTTTAAAATTAATTCGGAAAGTTTTATCCGATGGTTGGTTTAATTAGATTGCTTGAAGACTGTAGTTTTTGATACAAAATGTAGTCACGTCCTTGACGCGATATACTTTGAATACCTAGGTTAGGTAGGAACCAATTGATAAAAAAGGACTAAACTAATTAAAACATTTACAGAAGTGTTTAGTTGAACTGTAAGTGACAATCCTAGTCAAACAAATAGCGCAAATATTTGTGATTAACTTTGTGAAGTTATACTGTCCTCCTTACCAGTATGGTTATGGCAATCATCAATTACACAAACCAATGATTATGGATTAACGAAAAAAGGGAATGGTTAGACTTTTTTTTGTGAGTGTTTTACTCGTATGCACCAGTTTTCCGTTGTAATAAAATAAAGAATTATTACTATTAATTACAAACCAGGCAGGTACTAAAATAGTTATTTGTGCAACAAGAGAGCAAAGTTGTTTTTTGTTGCGAGTGTTGATTTTGAATCCCGAGTAAGCGAAGGATTCTATAATTGAATCACGAGCGTCAGCGAGTGATTCTAGGTTAGAATCCTGAGATCAGCAAGGGATTGAAATACACGAGATGCAAAAAAAACTTTGGTCTCGTGTGACACATACAATTTTTCACCTCAGCAGCGAGAACATAATTTAAATGTAACATAAGAATAAAACCACATATACCTACCTGTTTACAAAACAAACACATTTTTTTAAATAAAATCCGATTATTATCAAATATAATAATTACATTAAAAACCATAAAAAGAGTCCAGTAGCTACAATACAAATAGCATACTCATAACATGCAATCTTAACTTCTTGTACTAATGTCACACTTATTTTTTAATACTGCAAAAAGCCTCATCTCGGGTAATTGAAAAGGTTGAACAATTAAACCTTTAAATATGATTTTTATTAAGATTTACATAAACATAAATAGATTTGTTAAAAAATCATTCAATTTAACAAATAATAATTATACTGTAGAGGCAGTATACGGAATTCTTTTATAAAAAAAAAAACAAGAGAAGCGGCTTTCGTGCAACGAGGTTGCATAAGTACTTTATTAAAAGATCGGGACAATTTACATTTTGGAAATATTTCGATATATTTTTAATACCAAAATTTAATTTAAGTTTGTAATCGACAAATTTGATCCTATCTCTTGCTTTTTTCGAGTTGAAGTGAAATGACAGATCAAAGTAAAGTTCAAATATTTGGAATTCAGTGAGTAGACCCAACACTGTACTCAGCATTTAAAAAAATAATTAAAAAGTTACTTTGTCTCACGGAGTGAGCAAAATGCGATTTTGCTCACTGATTTCTCATAGCAAAACCTGCCTGTTTGAGGTGCTGAGGTGAAAAGGTTTTTTTTTTAATTTTCTTTACCATGATTTCGGCCTGGTTAACGTACACACTCATGCAAAATTATAGTTTTCTAGCACTAACAGTCTCTAATCTAAGCCGCGAACGGACGATTGGACGGACATGATTACAAAAGAGATTTCATAGCTAAGTGAATTATTCAATTCAATTCAATTTATTTATTTTCAGATAATTTATTTATTTTATTTAATAATAATGAGTAAGTATTACTTATTTATGAGAATGTAGGTGGTTTTAAAATACAATATTTATCATAACTCCAAATTCCATAGTTAGGTAAGCGGTTGATTCATGTTCCTTCTATATGACCACACAATAAAACCCAGCGGTCGCTTTATTATTGACTAATCGAATAGGCATTTCAATATTTGCAAAATTATCGCTGACATATTGCATCAATACTATCTCAATCATCAGTCAAAGGCGAGCTTGAAGAAAATTTAATGGGTTAGTTATTTAGTAGTAGTATAATCTGTGATATTAACACGTGGATACGAAACATTCAACATTTATTGACGCTATTATAAAATAAAACCCATCTTGTAAATACCAATGGCGCAATCAGGCCATTTATAAAAACATTTATAGAAAACTAGCGAGCAATTGAACTTGCTACCAAATCTCGGCATCAACGTTACATAAGGTGTGTGTCATCGACATTTGTGTCGCGTAACCTTGTGAACCTTGTACTACATAACGTTATTTACAATGTTAATTTGGTTTTTTTTATACGACAGGAAGGCAAACGAGCAAGTGGGTCTCCTGATGGTAAGAGAATACCACCGCCCATAAACATCTGCAGCACCAGGTGTATTTCAGATTCGTTGCCAACCTAGAGGCCTAAGATGGAATAGGTACCTCAAGTGCCAGTAATTTTACCGGCTGTCTTACTCTCCACGCCGAAACACAACAGTGCAAGCATTGCTGCTTCACGGCAGGATTAGCGAGCAAGATGGTGGTAGCAATCCGGGTTAATTTGGGTGACACTCTTTCCCAGCCCGGATAACACCGACATGGAAATACCGGCCCTGTTTTTTGTGTACACGCCCTTAGAAACTGACAGGAGCTTCTATAGGCGTGTGACGAAAAACAGGGTCGGTATTTCCATCCCGGTATTATCCGGGCCGGGAAAGAGTGTCACCCGTTAGTTTTAGAGCCATCGTGACTTTGTTTGAACTTATCACGGGTCTCTTATAAACTGACCTGGAATTGGATGTGGCAGATCGCAAGGAAAGCTATGGGTGTCGGAGGTCACCGGGCGACTTCGGTCGGTATCGGCAGAAACTTCGGGTGATGTAACCCGACCGGTCGGGCCACCCGTCGCCGGTGCAATATGCTGATGATAGAACCTTAAATTTAAATAAGCGTTCGCAAAATTTTGCAATAGATTATTCCAGCAAATAAGTGGCAAATAAGAAATGAATTTCCCTTTATATTTTTAAGGTTTCGTACCGCATGTCTGTTAGTCTGGCCGTCTGTCAAGATTATTTTTCTCAGAAACGCGTTGAGGTATTTATTATCTCTTATAGCACAACCAATAAGAAAATTAGTTTTTTTAATATCTGTCTGTCTATGTTATTAAGCATCTAAAATGACCTTTACTGTACAGATTTTTGGGCTCTGTTAAGACTAGATATTCATAGATACCTATAAATTTGCGCGGAACCCTCGGTACGTGAGTCCAACTCGCATTAAGCCGGTTTTTTACTTCTTTCTTTCCAATGAATTCTAAACGACAAATAAAATAAACACTGACATATAAATATGAATATGTATATTATTTACATATACTATTTGCTAAAATAATTGTCAACGAAATTATTTTTTAATTTTAACAATATTATTTGTTTCACCGCTAAGAATACAAGTATTTCATTCAAATTTTAGCGGTGTTATGTTTCCATTAAAACTTGCGAGAAAAACAAAAATAATCCCAAAAAAAGAATATTTAATATGCCCGAATAACTCGGTTTGTCCATCTATCTGTCTTTCTGTTATCTCTTCGCGCTTAATACAAATACAAATCATTTATTGCGGACTTTTGAATCCATAGTGTTAGTATTTACAAATTATAATCTTATCTATGGTTAGTATTTATAATTAATTACACTAAACCGCCGAAACGATTAAGATGAGATTTGGTATGAAGGTATATAGTTATACCGGAAAATTGCATTATTTTCACGGACTCGTGATAAACTAATGATATCCTGTTTCGCACCATTGACTAGCACCATCAATGGTGCAAATGACACTGCTACTTATGTATCGTTTTCACCACTGCTGGTGTGAACAGTACATAGCAGTGTCGATTGCACAAAATTAGATTTAAAAATATTTGACATCATCGCTACCTACACAATTATTTCATTCAAATGGTATTAGTCTAAACTTCACCGTATTTATGCTAAAGCTTCAAGACTGTAGACCTGTTTAGTAGATACCAGTTATAAATGCAAGATATGTACCTAAAAACTGCAACTTGCGTTGTCAACCTATTGCGAGAACCTTTTAACACCCGCATGATCGAGTGTCTAAATTAATGTAGAAGAACAGAGGAATGTGTTATGATCAATCCTCTAAAAACACCCATTCCTTCAATAACAAATTGGACACAAATTATAAACACCTTAAGACTGTCAAACTGAATTTTGAAGTTCAAAATTGCAATTCACTGCAACCCTCAAGTACTAAAATGCGACGAATGTTCCTGCTAAAGTACACCACATCGAAATTTCTAATGCAAGTCGAAGGAAGGACAGAAATGGTGTTTGTCTATGAGACGGTACAGTTTTGCTGACTGCACTGCGTCTTGTGCTGTCTAGGGCAATATTTGTAGAAGCGCCTCATCACGGCGGTATTGTAATCCAAAAGAGATTCATCAATATTTACCACTAAAGTGTGCAAAAGTCAAAAACTACTGCGCTTAGTAGTTGTTTACCACAGAAATTTAACCTAATACTATAATTTAGAGGACAATTTATTAAATGTTATGTGATTGCGCGGTATGACTTGAATAAGATTCAAATTCAAATGTGAATAAACGCAGTTCTGCCAGGCAGGTGGCACCACCTTATCGATATTTTCTTTTATGTTAGCGCGTCAATTAATATCACCGACGGAATTTCAGCAATTCAATTTTTTGATAAGAGATCCGATACGATGAGAGAGTTTCTTGTGACCAAAAAGTTACAATGTGACCAAAAGTTTGTCTCTTGTTGAGGACAGTAGGGATTTAATTTTGAATCAGGTTCCAGGAACAAGCTAATCACTTGCTCTTGGTTTACTCACATACTCGAAAGTTTAGTTGATGCGAAAAATTCATAAACCAAATGCTTTTCCGGAGGAATATTTCAGAAAAAAACTCATTTGTGACCTACATCAAGCCTATTTCAAGCATTCATAAGTACCAAAAAAAAATATACCTCGTTTAGTTTCTTGCTGGATTCTTCTTGGTTTTTCCCAACCAGTGGTAGATTTTTTTTGACATTCATAAGTGCTTGTTATAGCCTAAATTGAATAAAGATATTTTGACTTTGACTTTGATCTATAAGTATTCATGTTTTCTTGTGCATTTGTTCTGCTTCTACATAACATGCTATGACGTAATTTACATAATTTTAAGGGGAATTATGATTATTAAATAGAAACCGCGAACATAATTAATATTTCATGTCTCTAAACAATCAATTAGTGTCACCGTCAAACTATGGCTTGTGACACGAAGATTCATTTGCAACATCGGCGTCTCATAATATCATGCAACAATAGATCTAATAAAAAAACCTCGCACTCAGAAACAAACAACACATAAACATTAAACTGTTAGGTTTGTCATACCTATACCTATTGCACATAAAATTATACTGTCCGATAAACGTTTAGTAATGAAATATTTCCATGCAGAAAAGTAAATTACAACCTTTTGAAATTCCTATTAACATTGACATTTGTACTCTGATTAGACATTACTTAACAAAACGTTCTACGGGTCATGCCATGTCTATGCACGCGTACACACGCGAACAATGCTTGTATGTATGACCGTTCACTAGCCTATCGCGACAGATGCTGTGTCTTGTGCTGTAGGGTAATAGAAGCGCCTTACGGCGGTGTTGTAACCCGGCAAGAAGAAATATATAAGAGAACCGTTAGGAGACGTAATCATCCCACAAACTTGCAGTTCTTTGCAGACGACAGTCGCCAAAACAAAACCCAAAAATGAAACTGGTCAGTACAGTGAAGTGTTTATTTGTACAGTGAAAAGTTATTGAGAAGGTATTCAGAGCACGATTGGATTTCAAAATTATGCCTTTGATTTCAGTTGGTGATTTTTGCTCTGGTTGCTGCAGCCTGCGCAGCTCCTCAAAACCAAAACGATGTGCAAATCGTCCGTTACGACTCCGATAACTCGGGATTAGGTGCTTACAGTTTTGCGTAAGTTCACCCTAGCAATACATCATTTCTTTCAATTTTATTCAATTCCTTTTTGGTGAAAGCACTAAACTTAATTTTGATTAAACAGGTGGGAGTTGTCGGACGGTAGCAAACATGAGGAGCAGGGGCAGCTTCAGAACCAGGGTACAGTGAACGAGGGCATCGCAGTCCAGGGCCAGTATTCCTGGGTGGGACCTGACGGTGTCACGTACATTGTTAGATATATCGCTGACGACAAGGGTTTCCAGCCAACCATTGAGCAGGGTCCCGGAGGAGCAGTGCCTGGTGCGGTTGTTGCGTCTCTCTTGGGATAAATATAGGTTAAACTATGTTAAGTGACTGTACATAGCCGAATTTATGAAGCTGTATATAATATTTATATACTGATTCAATAGAATAATTGACAAAAGATAAATCGTTTTTTTTTATTAATATTAATTTTAACAATGCAATAGGTACGTAATGATGCGAAATTTAAAAGCAGAGTGTTATGTTTTCATTAAAACTTGAGAGAAAAAGAAGAATAACCCTTATGAACATTACATAATGCAAAAATAACTCTGTCTGTCCGTCTATCTGTCGTTCTGTTATCTCATCACGCTTAACGATTTAAATGAGATTTAGTATGAAAATATTTAGTTATCCCGGAAAATGCATTATTTCCACGGGCTCGTGATAATTGGCAAGCGAAATTTCAGACAAAAACTAGTAAAAATAAGTAGCTATTGCTACGCACCCGACGCGACCTTATCCGCGCTAATATTTATATTGGTTATTAAATATTCAAGACTGTAGTTTAATCCCTGTAGATTACTTTTGAATTATTCAAATAGAACATTCTATTCAAAAGATATTAAGAATTTAAATTTTTCTATCTAATCAAAAATGAAAAGATGAAATACATTTACTCTAGATCGAAGCGCCACGGCCATGCACGTATATAATTTTTAAGAAATGGAGCTGAAAAATGTGTTTGAAGTGCCCTTGATTAAAGACCTTTTTTGGAAAATTGTGCCCGTGCAAAGCTTAAGGCGGATCGCTAGTTTTAGATGATATAATTATGCCTACAAATTCATATATGTCTAGCGGGAACTTTACATTTTTTTGGGACAAAAGTTAGCCTTTATTAGGTCGCTAATAATAGGATTTTTAAATCGGTTAGGTACCTAGTTTTTGAGTTCACCCAATATGACAAACAAATAATAAATTAAATATTTTCCTCTAGGTCTTATATTAGTTAAACTACTTATTTAGTGTCTCCCGGGTCGATTGTTAACCTTCAACTTTCTGCTGTAACAGGTTGGACTAATGTTAATAATTTGCTACTTTTGGCTTTATTATATAACGAATCGGACAACAAATTAATATGTCACTCGGAGGAATCTATTTCAGAGATAAACACCAAAATGAAACTGGTGAGTGGAAATTAATTAACAAGGTCTATTCATATTGAATATTTTGTTCTTACGATTACCATTATGTAATAAATATTTTGAAAATGATGAATTGTTGTTAGTTTAGATTAGACTAATTTATAATGGGATATTGGTCATCCCGTAAACATGACTGTATGTTGCACATAACTGCGTTTAAATTTTAAGAGCTCTAAAAATCAAGACTAAATTATCCGCGATTCGTTTAAAACTACTCGTTTACTTCGTTTTTCGTTCGTTTAAAACTATTCGTTTGAAATTATCGTATCGTAACATTATTGTTTTGAGTCGTATTTGTATTTCTTATTATGAATGCAAATGATTGTGTCAATTAATTTGTTACTATTTACGCTAAAAGGCTAGATAGCTTTAAATTTGGTATGTGCACGTAAATAGCTGGATCTGAGCTTCTTTTTGTCCTAATATTCACTAAATCTCACCAAATCTAGAGACATTACATTTTTAACCGGTTTTCCTTTATTCATGTAACGTAACTGAAAACCACAGTGTACTTTTCGGGAATTACCGTGGGAAGTTAGTTAAGTTAAAAATCTCATCTGCCAAATCTAACAAGCGCTAAAAACGCTAAAAGGTGATTGATATAACCTAACCAACAAAAGTTGGAAAACCCCCGACTTTGTCACTTCAAAGTTCAGTATCATAAAAACGGCTGAATCGATTTTGATGAAACATGTCTAAGAACCATCGCTAGAAAACCTGCTTTCAAATAAAAAACTGCATCCAAATCGGTCCACCCGTTTAAAAACTACGGTGCCACAGACAGACCGACACACAGACACACATAATGGTCAAACTTATAACACCCCTCTTTTTACGTCGGGGGTTAAAAAACTACAGCACGCGTCACTGTGAATGACTCTACCTATAGGCAAAAGCGTGTGTAGCTGCCCTTCTTAAATACTGACTAAAGCTGGGTTTTCACAATTGATACCAAACTAGTTGTGATGTGATGGATTCAGGATCCCGCAATGTATTGCTACTCTGATGATTATACTCGAAAGGTGAAAACCTCGTATATAAACATGTCAATTATAAAAAAAAATGTTTTAAAATACAGATTTTATTTATCATCATTTTGATTAAAACTATTGTCACGCCTTTGACCCGGTACACTTTGAACGTCAATTAATGAATGAAAACATTTGTACACAGCAAAAAAATTAATGAAAAATTTCTAACAAAAAAATTAAACCGCGGAAAAAACTGAAAAGCAAAAAATAATGCCTTTTTTATTTAACCTTAATATAGGTACCACTTTGAAGTCGATGCCTCAGCACGATCTAGGAGGAGTGATGGAAGCCCATCAGGTAGACGACTAAAGATCCACTCCTGCTGGCTAGTGCTGGCTGAGGCACCGATTTCAAACTACTACTTAGATTAGTGTTAAATAAAAAAGGCTTATTATTTTTACTTTTCAGTTTTTTCGGTGGTTTAATTTTTTTGTTGGGTAAAACGTTTTTATTAAAAAAAAACCACCCTTAAGGTCGGTTTATACCAGTAAAAAAAGGATTATAAAGGCGGACTACTATGTAAAAAGTTATGCGTGGTCATAAATTACAATCACTGAGTGATCAATCAATCATCCCCTGTTTTGTTTAACCTTAGCGTTAGTTTTTTTTTTTCGGGGTATATCCTTTCCAATAAAAAATAATTATCTAAATCGGACTGCGTGTTCATTACTAAAAAAAATATATGGGTGCCCTTCGCAAGGTCTAAAACTTTTTAGTCATTGTTTCGTATAAAATTGTATGGCATACTCTTCTTTTTCTGCATAAAGATTTTTTGCATTACATTTTTTTTTTCCTAAAGTACTTTTAGTGTACAATTTTTGTTAGGTACTAAAATGATAAATCCATAATATTTTTAGATCTAATTATTATTTACTTTAATATTCCTCATCCCAGCCTATAAACGTCCCACAGCTGGGCACAGGCCTCCTCTCAGAACTCTAATATTCAATGTCCTTAAAAATTAATAAAACAAAGGATGAATACAATTTGATCCTTAGATAGGAGAAAAAGTAAAGGGGGACGGGGGGGCTCGGGGGTGGAGCCCCCCGCAATGAAGAAAACCCAGGTAACATGATTGCTCAACTATAGGTTAGGTTAGGTTAGGTTAGTATTGTATCAGGGCGCGAAGCGCCTTGACTAGGCGTACCTAATAGGAACTTCGCCTCAGAGTCGTTATATTTATATTTGTTTTTCAGACATAAAATTAGTGGTAACAATATTCGGAATAACAATTTTATACCTATCAATGAAAAAACAATGTTATACCACACAAATGTTATACTAGACAATTTTTCGACCAAAAAATATTATGAAAAACAATCATTAGACGAAACGCAAGACCAGTCGATATAGACCCAAAAAATATTAAAATATATATATATATATAAATTTATTTTATTTTTATATTTATATATTTTGTACGTATATGTACGTGTATATATATATATATATATATATATAATATTTCGGATTAATCCTAAAAAAACCCTTCAATGAACACATTCAACTAGGTGCTAAGCTTTAATTCCTTCTTTTCAGTTAGTTTTCTGTTCACTGGTAGCAGCGGTTGCGGCGGCACCTGCCCCAGCTGGTAACTCCGGAGATGTGCAAATTCTGAAAAGTGTGTATGACAAAGTTGGAACTTACGGCTTCAAATACGGGTCAGTATTGATAACGTGTCAATTGATTCTATTTTCAGACACTGTTTATACTTATTACAGTTCAATTAAATTTAATGCTCATCCAGAAGAAATATTTGTAACTATAGCATACCTACTCATAATTTCCACGCTGATTGCGAATTGGCGATTTATGAAAAATACCACGCAAAATTTAGTATCTTTAGGCTAAGTGGTTTGTGCAGGTTTCCTCACGATGTTTTCCTCAGACATCGTGAGGAAACCTGCACAAACCTGCGAAGCAATTCAATGGTGTGTGTGAAATTCCCAATTCGCACTGGGCCCGCGTGGGAACTATGGCCCAAGCCCTCTCATTCTGAGGGGAGGCCTGTGCCCTGCAGTGGGACGTATATAGGCTGGGATGATGATGAGGCTAAGTGGGTGACACTTCAGGAATTGAAGTAGATACATAATTATTCTGCCCCATGAAAAAATAAATTGCTTAGTTTTAACGTGAAAGGTTAACCAATAAAAAAACACTAAATTTCGCATTTCTAATGTTGTACTTATACCTACAGTCCTACATTATCTATTCTAATACGAGGGCGGGATGATAAGTAACTAGCCTTATGAAAAAATACTAATGTTTTCGTGATAAATCTGATTTTATTTTTCGACATAGTCTCCGTGTAGTTCTATGCATTTATTCCATCTTCGTTCTAAAGCTTTAATGCCCTCCATAAAATGACTTTTCTCAAGGCCTGCAAAATACTCCTCTACAGCGGCTATAACTTCATCATTTGTGGCAAATTTCTGTCCACCCAAAAAAGTTTTCAGCTTAGGGAACAGATGGAAGTCTGATGGTGCTAGGTCAGGCGAATAAGGTGGGTGTGGCAGCAAATCAAACTTTAATTCGTTGATTTTTGCCATAGCTTTAACACACGTGTGAACTCGAGCGTTATCTTGATGGAAGATGATTTTTTTTTTCGCTAAACTTGGTCGTTTTTCCTGAATGCATTGATGCAGTTTATCTAAAAGATTAGCGTAATATTCTCCAGTAATTGTTTGACCTTTAGGAAGGTAATCTATCATCAAAATTCCACTAGCATCCCAAAAAACTGAAGCCATCACCTTCCCCGCTGATTTTACAGCCATAGCTTTTTTAGGAGCCGAACACCCAGATTCGGTCCATTGCTTTGATTGTATTTTTGATTCTGGTGTGTAATGGTGAACCCATGTTTCATCAGTTGTTACAAATCGACGCAAAAATCAGCTTTAATACGCTCAAAACGGTTCAAACAATCTTTCGAGTTTTGCTCCCGAATCCTTTTTTGATCTTGCGTAAGCAATCGCGGCACCCAACGGGCGGATAACTTCTTCATATGCAATTCTTCACTTAGGATATGATGTACCCGTTCTTTCGAGATACCTATAGTGTCAGCTATTTCAGATAACTTCAATCGTCGATCGGCCAGAACCAAATCATGCACTTTGGTCACCATTTCTGGAGTCGTAACACTTTTAGGACGTCCGGGGCGGACTTCATCTTGGACACATGTACGGCCGCGTTTAAATTCGGCCACCCAGTTTTTTACCGCGGCATAAGATAGAGCACATTCACCCAACACATTGTTTAACTCTTCATAAATTTCTGTCCCCTTCATCCTCTTCATAAACAGAAACTTAATTACCGCTCGTTGTTCAAATCTATCCATTTTGAAATCAATCGACAGAATATATTTTCAAATGACAACAAATCGATTAAATTGTCACACCACCCGATTCAAATTTAGAACGCAGATAGCCAGAGACACGCTTTTAAAAATAGTATAGTTTTTTTTAATTTTTTTTAATTTTAAATTGCAAAGGCCAGTTACTTATCATCCCGCCTACGTAGAAATAATATTATATTATAAATGCGAAAGTTTGTGTGTGTGTGTGTGTGTGTGTGTGTGTGTGTGTGTGTGTGTGTGTGTGCGCGTGCGTGCGTGCGTGCGAGCGTGCTTGCGTGTGTATGTTTTTTACTGCTACGCTAAAACGGATGGACGGATTTGGATGAAGTTTGGTATAGATAGCTGGACATCTATGGAATAACATATACGCTAGTTTTTATCCGGATATTCCCACGGGATAGGGTTAAAATCTCGAAATAACAACCGTTGGGCTTAGAGTCACGAAATTAGGCATAGTGGATTTTAATGCAATGTCAATCAAGACCACAACGTAATTTTTTGGGAATTCCCACGGGAATTTTTTAAAATCCCGGAATTTCAATTCAACTGCTGTATCTAATGATGAAAACTCTAGTAATCAGTAGTCAGTAGGTAATTTATATATTCTAATAATAATGTTTGTTTATGCACTTTACACACTGGTGTAATATGTGTTCGTTGTCTAACATAATCGTCCCACGGCTTTGCTAGATTTGAGATGGAATCATCATCATCATCATATTAGTCATAGGACGTCCACTGTTGGACATAGGCCTCCCCCATAGACGTCCAGTTGCCTCGGTTGGAAGCGGCTTTCATCCATCGTGAACCCGCGACTTTAACCAGGTCATCCGTCCATCTCGTTGGTGGACGTCCTACGCTGCGCTTGCCGAGCCACGGTCTCCACACGAGAACCTTTCGGCCCCAACGACCATCTGTTCTCCGTGCTATATGGCCTGCCCATTGCCACTTCATCGAACTAATTCGATTGGCTTGAGATGGAATGTCGGAATGAAATGTTTGTGCAATTTTATGATCTTATTGACCAACTTACCCTTTAATCCACAGGTTTGATCAAAGCGATGGCAGCAAGGCTGAAGCATATGGTGAACTGATCAACGAGGGCAAGGAAAATGCTGCTCTTGTCATTAAGGGCTTTTACGAATTTTTCTCGCCGGATGGCGTGAGACACAGCGTGAAGTACGTCGCTGATGAAGGCGGCTACCAACCTACGATAGAAGAAGGGCCAGGAGCCGTAAATCCAAACATCCTTGCTAGTATTGTCGGTTAATGTTACAAATGAAATGAACTCTCAAGAACAGGACACGCTGGCGATGAAGTTCAAGTCATTCGGCACGACTAATAAAAATTATGTAACTTATCTATTTGTTGCGAAATATTGTTTTCTTTGCTATTAAACAAATATGGATCACACTTTCTTCTTTACTATCCATCTTTCCAAGTCCTGAGACCAAAATAGAATAAATAGAACGCTCTGACGCTTGTGATTACATTCACTATCTCTTTCTACCCTCATCTGACACCGTGTGACAGAAAGAAGTGGTGAAGATGATTATGATTTCGAGTGTGTTAAACAATAAAGCTTTTGAGTCAAAACAGTTATTTCCTTTTTAGGATTTCGTACCCTATTACTAAGACTCCCGTCCGTCCATCTGTCACCAGGCTGTATCTCATGAACCGTGATAGCTAGACTGTTGAAATTTTCTCAGATTATGTATTTCTGTTGCCGCTATAACAACAAATACTAAAAACAGAATAAAATAAATATTTAAGGGAGCTCCCATACAACAAACGTGTTTTTTTTGGTAATGTCTAATGTTGTACAGTTAATGGTATGGAACCCTTTGTGCGCGAGTCCGACTCGCACTTGACCGGGTTTTTAATGACTCCGACTGAATATTTTTGGACACCTAATATATTTTACAATCAGTTTAAATCTGTACTGCCCCTAATATTGGGAGGGTGCGAAGTACTAGGTGGGGGTGATGAATCTATCGCAGCGCTCATGGTGGCCAAAAGTAGAAATAGTTCTCGCCATGTCATCTGTCATACTCATATAAATCTGTCATAAACAAAGCAATTTGTATAAACTTTAACTACCTTATTTTAGTAATAGATGTTTGTGTTATAATTTTGTATTATAAATTAATACGTTATAGGTTTGATTTTTGTCACAATGTCGCGATGAAATTTCAAAACATCAGAGCATCAGAGCCATAAAAGTTGCGGACGCTAGGTGGCGCTGATGTCGTGCACAGAGCCAATAGCCTGCATCTCTTCTGTTGATTGTCGCTTTACAGCCACGTACGTTAACCAGTTTGATTTATGGCAACGGTACGTACAACCTTCCCTAGTACAGTAAAGTTGTTTGTCTACAACATGGATCATACATGTATCAAATGACGTAAATGTCACTTTGAGAAGGTTCTCTAGTGGCCTAGGAAACAAATTAGTTGACTGTACGTAATATGATAAAAGATCGACTAAGTACGAATACTCTATGATAGAAGAGATCATCTCTAATTACGCTAACGTACCTACTGTCGAGGAAACTGAATCGCGTTCCAGGGTGGAACCCTTTCATTATGATCAGACCTATAACTATCACATCATCATGATGTGATATATTTTGAGAATCGGCTTAGTAAGCCCTTTTATTAGATACTACACACGATAGGTTTCAGTCAGAACAAAAAATATTTTTTTCCATACAAAAAAAAAGATGACGTCATAACTCCTCTCCTTTTTTGTTTTTTTTTTCGTGCTACGGGTCAAATTGATTCTTATGGCCTAAAGATTGATCGTTCCGATTTTCATGCTTTTAACACCATGTGCAGTATTTTCTGGCGTACCGCTAGCACTAATATGGGCACATACGGGTGTACATAAACAATAAATATGACTAAAATATTATATTATAAACGTTACATAAAATATACCTACTATCAATATTAAACTAATTCGTTTGAGAAACGAGTCCCAGGGTCGTACCCTTGAATTTTAAAATACTTAGTTTACCTACCTACCTAATTGCTACTTTGATCAGTTTATTAGGATGCTTGGGTATTGATAACCGTTGTCGTGAGCAAAAATTATTGTTTGAAGAGTTCGTTATTTACATCTATTCTTCCTAGCTTTTTCCCCATGGTTTCACTCGCGCAAATCGTCAGGTATAAATCAGTTAATAAAAATTCCTGGATTTTGCTAAATTCGGAATTTAAGATATTCACTTCGAGAAACGTGAACTTTTTTTTCAAAAGAGAAAGTTTTTAACGCGCGTGTTGAATTAATATTGTGCCGAATCGCAACTAGGAAGAAACAATAATGGCATAAACGTCTTTGCATCGCGTATGCAAGCGATCAAATTTATCGGGTGGGTCGAGAGTCCTTTAGCTGGGTCCACATTTGTATCATTTTGCCGACCACGATCGCGAGTATCGTATCGAGCTCGCGTATCCTAAATATGGACGTCCATCTTGGGCACACCGTATCACTAGCATCGTCGCGTGAATAAACACGTCCATACCATACTAACCGTAGCCTAGCAGCGTATCGTAGGTACATAACTCCGTATAACTAAGTGTGTAATCTATCCGTATCCCCTTTGATGATCGAGTGAGAGAGAGCGATCACGGCGTATCGCGTAAAAAATCTTAACTTCGTATCGAGATACAGAATCAAAACACCTCGGTACTTACCGATCTTGATACGTGTATTCGAACTAATATACGCGTATCAACATCGATCCCAAGCGCTCAGATAGCGATCTTGATACGCGTAGGTCCAACGCGACGGAGATACGATACGACAAAATGACACAATTGTTTTTTTTTTGGACGCAGCTTGGTGCAATTGCTAGCACGCTTGGCATCTATAGACAAGAAATGCGGGTTCAAATCTCGCCCCATCTGACGCACCCTAAAAAAATGCGCGCGCGTGCACAAACTTTCTCATTTATAATACTAGTAGGGTTTACAGTGTTTGTGTGCATAAGCGCTATTAATTAAGCATTTTTAGTAAGATTTATTTAAAAGGTTTTATAATTAATGTGAGATTTATGAATAATGTATTCGAAACATTAGCATATTGTGAAACGCAAATAGGCGTAGGCGTTGCAGGTGCTAGGACCTTGTGCAAGGTCCGCCCGGATTGCTACCACCATGTTGCTCGCTAATCCTGCCGTGATGCTTCACTTGCATTGCTTCACTTGAGTGCTTGCATTGTTGTGTTTCGGCGTAGAGAGTAAGACAGCCGGTAAAATTACTGGCACTTGAGGTATCCCATCTTAGGCCTCTAGGTTGGCAACGCATCTGCAATACCCCTGGTGTTGCAGATGTTTATGGGCGGTGCTGATCTCTCTCGGCTCTTAGCTCGTTTGCCATCCAGTCGAAAATAAAAAATAAAAAAACTTGTGGCTAGAAAACAACAAACAAACAAACGCATTCCATGCCTGAGAGACGATTTCAGTCTACTCGTGACCACGGCAACTGTAACGTTGCCGAAACGTCGATGTAAATATTACTTGTGTAAAAATAGCGTGATAAGTCCCGTATATGGTATTTTGACTCTGAGAGATGAATTTTAGAAAATAATAATAATTGCTGATTGCCACATAGAGGTTGATTCGGGAGACGTGAGCTGGACCAACCCTACCGGATTTAGTACTACTTTATCGTACTGGTACAGTCACCAGCATTAATATCTGCCACAGCGGAGCGTGCAAAAATATCTGACACGTTCTTCCGGCCCTAGAAATAGAGTCGTATGAGATATTTATGCACGCTTGTTGTGTCAGATATTGGTGCTGGTGACTGTACCTATTAGTTAGATTAAGCTTTTTTTAATGTTCAAAGCAAAATGTATTCAATTATTTACTAAATGCACGGTCACTCTGCAGTTAAAAATGTAGAGGTTTTATTTTAATATTTATGATTGTAAGCAATCTATTATCAATTACTTAAGGTGTCGGGTTGGTCCTGGTTATTGGGATAATCAGACTGAACACCCCTTTTTCATTAAACCACAACAAAAAAATCCGAAAAGGAACACACTATTTTTTTATTTCATCATTGCACTTTGTACTTAACACCTTGGGTCTCAGTACAACCCTGTTTAAGAGCATAGCAATATTAGCAATATGTATTTGTATTTAAATATATTGGACTTATCCAAACTTAACTAAAAACATGAATATAGGTTATAATAAATTAATAAAAT
The DNA here is from genome assembly GCF_025370935.1 of Choristoneura fumiferana. Lineage (NCBI taxonomy): Eukaryota > Metazoa > Arthropoda > Insecta > Lepidoptera > Tortricidae > Choristoneura > Choristoneura fumiferana. Next base: position 11,306,031 of record NC_133483.1, on the reverse strand, counting down.
TCATGCACATCAGGTACCTAAATAGAAATAATAATAACAGTTACATGATAAAACAAAATGTCACTAAAAAAAGTAAAGTTAAAACAGATTGAACAGTATAATTTTATTATTTTAATTTCATCAAAAGGTACATCTATGAATTTGATAATTTCGAACAAAAATATATAATTGATGAAATTGAAGTAAAAAGTTTTAATCAGAAAAAAAAGAATACAAGGATGTAGTCAGTTGAAAATTAAGAAACAATAATAACATTACTAAAATAACTATTAAGACAATAATTATCATTGGGGGAGGTGTCAGGTATATATATGTATAGTATGCATGCGCGTGAATTTCATTCAAGGGTTGTCAGACATAAACTCTTCAATATAATAGTAAGATTTTTTAATCAAAAGTGATTTAAGCCTATTACGATAAATATGTTTTTTTTCTTCTTTTTTAACGACTTCCGGTATTTTATTGTAGATTTTTATGGAACTATAGTACAGTTAAAAGGGGTGTTCAATTAAAATAATCCTAATACTATCTGCTGGAATATTTCGGAATAATTTGAAGAACATTTTCAGTTGGGTCTCATTATTACCTACTACATTATGTCCTGATGAGTGGATCCGTGAAATCGAGGGAACTCTTCAAATACTTCAAAAACTCATCAGTTCTACTGCATCCAATATTAATTGTAGAAAAACCTATAATGATTTTTCTATATCTTGTATATCTCGTGCATTTGTTCTTGAAAATTGATATTGGACGCAGTGGAACTGATGAGGATGACCACAAATGGTATTTCAAACTACTCAATAACAAGTATTGCACGGGTTATGATACTTATGATTTTATTACTTTAACACTGTTGGTAATCAATTTATTTATGCATGGTGAAATATAATGATGGCGAAGTACCACGAGGATAAATAATTAACGTCTCTGCATCAGGAGAAAGAAGCAATATTTTGTAAAAGGTTACGAACATTTGACATTAATAAATAATAATAATAATAAATAATAAATATCACGGGACAATTCACACCAATTAACCAAGTCCCAAAGTAAGCTTAGCAAAGCTTGTGTTATGGATAGGTACTAAGCAACGGATAAATATAATTATATAGATAGATACATACTTAAATACATATTAAACACCCAAGACCCGAGAACAAACATTCGTATTTCTCATACAAATATCTGCCCCGACGCGGGAATCGAACCCGGGACCTCAAGCTTCGTATTCAGGTTCTCTAACCACTAGGCCATCTGGTCGTCTATCCATTAAGCTATTGTAAATTAAATTATTTACACTAAAGAGAGAGAGAAAGTTTTATAACAATAAATTGCACTGACTCCAAAATAACTAAATATTCTTATGTTCATAGGGTCAACTAATGTCAAAATGTTTGGCACCGTCACTCCTGATCCTGGATTAACGATGACACTATTTAACTGTCCTTATAGAGTGGGATTTATTTTGTAGGAACTGTTTTTCATAAATAAATAAAATTATCAAAAATAGTTTACTGTTCTCCTTCTTTCTATTGATATGATGGACATCATAGCTGTCACATCACTAACCCGCAATTAGACCAGCGTTTGTGCGAATATTGATTAGGCAAAACACCACAAGTTCGATATAAGAGAGGTTAATGCGAATATAATGTTTCTACCATGATCAATTGTATTCTGTGTGAATGATAAATCCCTGACATTTTGACCCGGTAGATTCATGACAGGAGACTTGAAAATGATAATAAACGAAAATGTCATTAGGAATGCATAATAATTTAAGAGTCCTATAGACTCAACAAAGGAAAAAAACTTAGTGATTAGGTATCTGAAGCGTATTCTAAACCTGAAAGCATCTTACTCGAGGAAGTGTCAAGTGAAAATTAGTCTATTTTTAAATAAGCCTGCTATTTCCTAGTTAGGTAGACCAAATTGTGTTCAATCTTCCATTCATAATATATTTTCATATTTCACAAGTCAAGAGTGCTCATAAAGGTCCTCCACTCATTAACATCACCCAAACCACATTTAAGTTCAAATGTGTATTATAATTAAGTGTGTTGCAAACACCATCATGGATGTCCTCAGATGATCCGACGAAGAGGTCGCGAGTGTAGGAGTGGTCAAAGATAGAAAACCTTGTACCTAACAAGATAAACGTCAACAAATAAGTATGTTGTAATAAATACAACATCAGCATATATAAGTTGCGTTTAGATGCAGTTAACGAGCATAGTTGTGATTACCTTAGTCGACTAACGTCATATATAATATTCAGAGATGAAATTGGTTGGTAAATTGATTGAAATAAATAAAAGTGATGCTAAGTGTGCTCAGTGATATTGTGCAGTGCTAAAGGATTGTCCTGATTTCAGTTGGTAGTTGTTGCTTTGGTGATGTCTGTGGCGGCGGCGGCGCCTCAGCAGAGGCCCCAGCGGCAGAGCCAGGGAGCAGGGAGCGAGGTGCAGATTCTCCGATTTGACTCGGACAATAATGGAATTGACTCATACAATTTCGCGTAAGAATTGGGGCACAGTGTTCTCATTTATATATAAAAAAATAGAAAAAAAAACAGCTAGCTTAATGTTAAGCTTACATTATCGATCAATTTCATATTGTTGAGGTTTTTCCATGACATTATTATTTTACAAAATACTATCAGAGGACGATTTCAAAACCAAGTACCTTTAGTATATATTAAGTATCTTTTGGTAACCAGAAATATCAATCTTCTAGAACTTTTCTGTGATCCATTCCAGAAATCAACGAGTATCAACTTTATTTCCTGTTTCCCGATTTTTAAGTACCTATATTAAGCAGAGTCATTTTCACTGCATTCCATATTTGAAATCAAATAAATATTAATAAAACATGCTATTTTGACATCAGGTACGAGCAAAGCAATGGCCAGAAGCAACAGGAGCAAGGTGAGCTCAGGAACGCCGGCGCCGAGAACGAATCTATCGCCGTGAAGGGTTCTTACGCTTGGGTTGGCCCTGATGGAGTTACCTACATTGTCACTTACGTCGCTGACGAGAACGGCTTCCAGCCGACCATCGAGCAAGGCCCAGGTGGCGCCGTGCCTGGCGCGGTCGTCGCTTCTCTCCTCGGCTGAGTTAAAAAAGAAAATAGAAAAATGCTAGTCCAATTTGTATAAAAATAAAAAGCTCTGCCATTAAAATAGTATTCTTTAATTTTCCGCTGGTCATCTTGATAGAATCCTTGGTTTATGTTGCATAAAAGTTGGTTGTGCGTTAAAAAAAAAGTAAGGGGCTGTTTCACCATCCATTGATTAATGTTAACTGACGGTTAAATGTGATGCCGTCTCTATTTGTTTTGTTCGAATAGACGGAGACGGCACCACACTTAACCGTCAGTTAACACTAATCAATGGATGGTGAAACAGCTCCTAAGTATAGGTATTTTCCCTTTTTTCCCTGAATCAACCAAGAAACCAATCATTTTTAGACTAAAACAGGACTGAAACTTTCAAACTTTTTTCACTGGGCCGGTGTTAAAGATTGTGAGGTTTCAATGTTCCTGGGTAGTTTAAAACTATTACACAACTGGCGAGTACCTATAGCCAACGGCCGTTGAAGGAATCCTGACCATATCCTGACACATTGCCAAACTTTGAAGTTTCTGAATATTAACCTGAGATATGAAAGATTGAATGATAGACAAAAATGCAATGCTTACTTGTTGCGTGTGACGGAGTAGTAAGTATAGCATTTTTTTTTCAATGTTTGACATTAACAATAATCAGGAACTTCATAGTTGTGCAATGTATCAGGATTGACTTGTTAGCGGCTGGGTTGGCGGCCTGGCACTAATATAGTCTGTGAAAAAATGATAAATGAGAATTACTTTCTTCATATTTTCTAAGACACAAGACAATCTATTCGGTAAACAAAAAGATTAGATACAAACTTTTTGGTGACAAACGAACAGATTGTAATTAAAAATAAACCTATAATAAACAAGCATGAAAAGACTCACGACTCATAGAACGCAGAAACTTCAAAGTCGTGTTTGCTCATGTCACACGTGATGATACACAATTTGTTTTGCTAAGTTTTTACATTGTTGATATTATTATACACTTTATTAAATGCAAACACCTACTTTAAACAACAGTTTTAAAAATCAATTGTGGTGGTAAAATTTCAAAACTTGAATAAATTTTATACAAGATGGCAAAGGTAAAGAAGGGAAAAAAGCGTTCGAGTACAGGGGAAATCGTTTTGACTGCATTGAGAAACCTAATGAAGAACACGGGCTGGACATCAAGAACAATAGTGAAATTTATAAAATTGGAATACGGTATTTCGGACAAAAATTTTGGTCGAAAAGTTAGCAGGTAAGGGATGTGCCTGTGCTACATAAAAAAAAATAATTCTGTAGGTACACCGGTTGGGGTATAGCAAAAGGGGCCCGATTTTAGGACAAAATTTTTGAACACATATTTTTTTGCATTTTTGATACTTTTTCTTTTTTGAATTTTAATAAAACATTAAAATAAGCATCTTTTATTGATAGATTTTTTTTTTATAAACTTGACCAGACTTGCCCGTTTAGGAACTAGAGCGATTTGAAGTTGCGAGTTCGGCCATAGGATTACTAAGAAGCCAGACTTTGAAAACTCGGGTTAGGTTAGTGTGCCATCTTGCCCGAAGGGCATAAATACCCAGAATAGAAGCCTTCGTCGAGCCTGTCACGGAAATTACTATCAACAAAAAAGGAAAGGAAAGGTCCGAACTCGCAACTTCAGATCGCTCTAGTTCCTAAACGGTCATTTATAAAAAAAAAATATCAGTAAAAGATGCTTATTTTAATGTTTACTTTAAAGTTTTTTTTTTAACTAGCAAAAATGCAAAAAAAAAATCTCTGAGAAAACGCTTATTTTAACTAGGATAATTCAATCTAAACAGCCAAATATTCCTGAAAATCGAATTACTTCTACCTTTTTCTTTTCAAGTCCTAGTCTAAGATTTAATTTAGAATGAAACAACGTCTTTAGAAATGTCTCGAACAGTGGCACTGTTTATTTTAATATTTCGAGTTCAAACACAAAATTTAGGAAACCGAAGGAATGGTAACAAAAGAAAATGGCAGAATTAACTAAAAAGCCACTAAAAAGCGTTCAGTAGTACTTTATACCTTAATTTTGTGATACAAAGCTTCATTTGCATTTAACTTTATATTTTTTATTGACATAATACATTTTATTTTCAATTAAATTATTATTTTTAATGAAATGGCATTATGAGTCGTGTCATGTACTGGTTAAAAATAAAAATAAAACAACAAGCATTTAATTAAATATTTTAACAATTTTGCTTTATTTCCTCGCATTATTGGAGAAATGCACTATAATGCCTCAGCGGAAACGGCAATTCGTGGATCCGTATTTATTGACGGACTCAGCTTCGTTTCGTCCGAGTAAGAGGCAAATAATAAGCGCGAGTATAGGTTTCTTCATCTCCGACAATACTTGGTTTGGATAGGTATTTAACTAAATGTAAAAAACAACGTCAAGTGGTGTTTTAAATATTAAAATTTCCGTATTAAACTATCTAAACATTTACCCACGTTTCTGCATTGAAATACACTAGTCTAGTTTGTATTACAATTATAGATAAGTATAATGTTTAAAATCCTTGAATGTACCAAATCTGGCAGCTGAAGTTTGTTTACATACTTACCTATCCAAATTTTCCAATTCTCAGATTATGTTCATATTCCATGTACAAACCTCTACTATCTTTAAAAGAAGAGGTTATTTGAGGATTAGAACTCATTCACCCTACATGAATGAAACTGATTATCCAGGGCACTGCAGCGTGCTACCAGATTGGGACTCATAGAAAACAAGAGCGGCAGATATCGACTGAGCCACCTGACTGGGCTGATCAAGTACGGGGCTCCTACGAAGTTGCGTATGCGAAAGCGGCGCGCGCGCAGTCGCCGAACGATCAGGCGCCGTGACTGCCGCCCTTTGCAAATACGCAGCCGTTCATCCTCTTATGCTGGTTTCCTGAAGTAAATTTGATTAAAATAGATATTTTCCTTCAAAAGTACTTACATTATTAAAAAATCCTTGACACACATACCTCAACTAGCGGGTTTGAAAAATCCAATAAAAAAATACAGCATGAGTGCCACTGGAACCAAAATTAGGGAGGTGTATTCAATCAGAGAATATTGGGAGTGACAAAGTGTTTATCAAGAAACATTTTTTATTTTATGTTGTATTCGCCAACCGTTTCGATCTTTAAAAAAAATTGTGCTGCCAATAAAACGCCTGGTACAGTTTAAGAGCAACGTATGATAATACTCAATCGAACCTTCGTCATACCTACTTCAAGAGGAGCTTAATTTTCAGTATAATATAGACTCAACTCAAAATTAAAGCAAACTTTTTTGAGTTATTGAACTTTGAAGTGACAATGAATTTTTATCCGAGGAAATTGTATAGTTTACATGGGAACTAAAATAATTTCCTTGCTCACCCGCGACCTTACGATAGCTAAGCTTATGCAAAATGAGCAAGGAAATTATTTTAGTTCATTGATATGGACCTCCGCAAAGTAACGCCTGATTCAATAAATTAGTTTACATGGGCGCACGATAAACGAATTCTTCAGATACGAAGTCGCGGGCAACAGCTAGAGTAAATCGTCAATTACTGGCCACCGTTCAGTAACTGGCCACCTTACACTAAAAATGAATTCTCATCATCATCATCCCAGCCTATATACGTTCCACTGCTGGGCACAGGCCTCCTCTCAGAACAAGAGGGCTTGGGCCGTAGTTCCCACGCGGGCCCAGTGCGGATTGGGAACTCCACACGCACCATTGAATTGCATCGCAGGTTGCAGGTTTCCTCACGATGTTTTCCTTCACCGCAAAGCTCGTGGTAAAAATATGAAATGAAATAAAATGAATTCTAGTCACCTATAAACAGAGTATATTTTTGATTGAAGATGCCATTACTGGCCATCCTTCAATAACTGGCCGCCTTATACAAAAATGAATTCTGTTCACCTATAGTTAAATAGAATTGGTGTTTAGTATAAGGTGGCCAGTAGTGGAAGATTTACCCTATTTTGTATGGAGATAGTTTGAGGCCCTGAGAAAGACACAGAATATTTTTACCCCGGAAAACTGTACAGAAGGTACGCGCGTATGCGCGAAAAACGAATTAATCACAGACGAAGTCGCAGGCAGCAGCCAGTCCTCATAAACTTATTCAGACGTATATCTATTAATAACAGTAATATGGAATGTTGTGAGTTGTGTCGTTTAGGGATATGGACTAAAAGGCGCTAAAAGACTATTGAGGAATCACGAGCAAAGAGTATTGGCTCTGACCAATACAATTCTCGTATTGTACCTCTAGTTAGGTACGTTTATGGTACTGCTGCAAACAGACAATAATGCGTATTTTTGGACAAGACGTAATTAAAGTAGGTCTTGTCTACCAGGCATTCTCTACACACAGCAGCAAATTCTTTATGTACTTCGAGGCATCAAAAGTGACTAACAGGGATTAATTACAACAACAATTTTAACATTATTTGAAACGGATACAAAATTCAAATCTATTGTCAAGAAGACATTAATATCTAAGGCGTATTATAAAAATTATCATTATATCATGGACAAAGAATATTTGGAAATAAATTCCGATCCTTACTTCAAATAGCGAACCTACTGTGTTAAAAAAAAATGTATGAATTCTCATACGCATTGGACCTCGATTTCTGAGCAGTGTACTTACTTTCAAGCACACGTGGCGTTTTTTATTTTTTTTCTGTGTAAAAACATCTAAATTATGTTGGGAACATAAAAAGTGAGTTGATGTTTCGTCGGAAACTGACTACCAACCACTTGTTTGAAGGAGTTAAGTACTTAAATAAAACTAAGAATGTTGAGTAACAATGCGTGTTTGTAAAATCAGTTTCCTTATAACTATGAACATCACCGGGCTGTAAGTCATTAAATATATGTAGCTACGGTGGTACTCATTACGGCACTACAAAAAACGCAGGTAAAATCAACAGGAACTGGACAAAAACCATTGTTGCTTGTTCATGTGCTTATAAAGTTCTCGACGCAGGCCACGCAGTTAGAAAATTTTAGTTTGTCTTCTCTAGTGACAGTGATTGTGGTTTATTTTAACGATACCAAACAACGAAATGGATAATCGTTCTTATAAAGAGCTAACGGTAAGAGTTGCATTCTGTTATGTTTTATTATACAAAATGGTTGAAATAGTGAAAAAGAAGGTGGGAAAAGTTAAGAACACTTATTGCTTACCTTAAACATTATTCTTTGTACATCTGTTTTCTGAACTGCTTAATATTACAGTGGTGTTCAATAAAGTCATTGTATTGCTTAATTTTAACGAAAAATAGTCAATGCAATGGATCATGTAGTATGACATTGAGCTTTGACGTGGAAGGCTTTCCTTATATTCAAAAAACGGAATAAATTTTCCTCGTATTATGTACGATGAAAATCATTTTCATTGAAGACATCGTATCAAATAATTTCATTTCTTCGTTCAGATTTACAAGCTTTTATTTAGTTTCACCTGTCCCGTTGTCTGTCTGTCTGTCTGTAGTCAAATCTTGCAAGTTAAATTTGACCAACTTCCAGTAGTCGGATTGACTTCAACTTTGGCATACTTATGTAAATCACGTGACAATACAATAATAAAGTAGTGACATCCTGGTAGTCCAGCCAGGATCGTCTTCGAAGGACGGAATTCTTCAACGGTTAATAGCATAGATTTGAAATTTGGTATGTAGGTAAATGTAGTTGTAAATGTAGTGTTGTATTAAAAATGAAATTTTTATGGTTTGGTTATTTTATCATACTCAAACAACATTGAAATCAGTAGTTATGTTCGGCAGTCTAGCATAACCATAGCATGGCTTGATAGTATTGAGACGCAATTAAATACATTTTAGTACAAGCTTAGTTAAGCAAATAAAACTTTATTTAAATAAATACTTTTTATTTATTACAGGCCGTTCTTTTTATACTATCGTTTGGGACAACATTTAGTGCATCCATTTTTGGACTCAATTTGGGATCTTTGAAAGATGCTGCAGTAAATAATATTGAACATGTGTAAGTTAATCCGCAAATGATTTCAATTTTATCACACAACACACAAACACAAACATCACGGCTGTATTCCCAAATAGGGTAGGCAGAGCACACGAGACGTTACCACTTCGGAGCCAGTTTTAGCAATTTTACGTTTTAAGTTTGGTAAACAATAGTGACAGGTTACTAGCTTGTCGCCTACGGTATACCTAAACCTATATCCTCAGTCGCCTCTTACGACATCCACGGAAGAAATGAAGAGGTGTAATTCTAACCCGACAGCACACGGGTAATAATTTGGCCACTTTCTATAATTACTTTAACTCGTAACTAGTTTTAATTCTTTTGATTCCAGGCCAAAATTTCTTCATCGAGTGAACTTATTCAACCATCATACACAGTCGGAGAGAGATAACCCGACTGCATTCCAGGATAATCGAGAAAATGTAGAAAATGAACGCAAATCATTTCCTTATATTTTAAATCCTACCAAATACGAAAATCAACAAAATTGGGGCCTAAATGATCCTACTTCATTTCCCAATAACCAGGGTAACACTGCCTACAATGGGTATAAGACTACTATTACTCCTTTACCAAACAAGTATTCGCAAAGACAAGAATTAGATTCCGATAGCCCGATCTCATTTGGGGATAATGGCTGGAGTACAGACTATAACGGATATAACAATGCGAATACCTTCAATCCTACAACTAACAAGGAACAACAAAGATCGTCGTAAGTATTAATATGACAGAAAATACAAAGGGTGCTTAAATGATAATAGTTTAACATTCAATTAATATTTTTTTAATTCTCAGGTTTGCACCGACGACCTCTCATTTTAATAATAAAGTCACACCGGGAAATAATTTAAACTACGCCGGTAGCCCGGTAAATATAAATAGCCGCGGTTCATTTTATGATGGTGTTGAAAATACTAAGCTCTTGTTGCCTGACAATGATAAAAAAAGGAATCCGGCTGATGAGTACTTATCAGATTACGCAGATGAATTCAGCACGGATTATACAACTACAACTGATAACGAATGGGTAAGATAATTTCACATTAAGAAATACACAGATATTTAATTTACCTACTTAGTACTTTACATTATATGTTGACCCCTTGTATGATAAAGAATGCAAAAAAAATATAACAAAAAATTAAACCGACTACAAAAAAACCATTAAAATAATTTTCGACCAGTCTGAAGTCGGTGCCTCAGCACGAGCCAGCAGGAGTGGACCTATAGTCGTCTAATTTTTTTTTTATTGTACCGCTGTCGGCTTGACTGATATGTATATTCTTGTCAAATTACAGTTTTCTAGTACTAACGGTCTCTGAGCTTACCCGTGGACAGACAGGCGGACAGACATGGCGAAACTATAAGGGTTCCTAGTTGACTACGGAACCCTAAAAAAATACAACCGAACAGATAACCTCTTTTTTTTTAACCGGTTAAAAATAGCTTAATTGCATTAAAACATTGATACGTTTTTTTTAACTTTAAACTAACTAAAGTTTTACCTCTATCTCGCCTGATAGAAAGTGCAGATGAGGCAAAAGGCGTAACTCACAGGTTCAGTAACTTAGTGCCTTCAGCGTTGAAGTACAGATGTAGTGAATAATGTATTGTCATCGTATTTTGTTGGAAAAGTTCGTATTTATTTTGCTTTCTCAACTAGCGCACTGAAGTTTACTGAAGTTAATTTAAAAAGCAAGATAATTACGAACTATAGTTTGATTAATTCGAGTTAACACTTGACAGATGGGCGTGCCTTCAGTCAATTTTCAACTTTGACGTCATACAAATAAAGCCATTATTAGTATACCGCTACCCACGTTTATAGATTATGTAAAAACTATTTTATTTGTATGACCTCAAAGTTGAAAATTGACTGAAGGCACGCCCATCTGTCAAGTGTTAACTCCAAGTAATCGTACTGTACGAACTTATGTGACAAAAATACGGTGGAAAAACAAACTTCACCAGATCTGTACCTACCTATCCGTCCAGAAGATGAAAATATTCCTAAACTATTTGTTTTTTAATTGTCTTTCCAAGTCAAACTAACCCAACCATCTGTAAAAATATTTAATAATAACTTTATTACATCTTGTAGTAAGTATATGACATATCTTAGTAGTTAAGTTAGAAAATTGCTAAAAGTAAATAACGTATATAATTAATAACCAAAGGCGCGTTATATTTTTCACCTCTCTTCTTCCATAACTACACCCGCGCGAAGCCGGAGCGAGGCATGTGTGTACCCACTGTGTACCTAATTATGTATGTGTATAGGTTAGGTATATAAAAATCTTCCATTAAAAATTATCTACCTAATGCTAAAAACACATACATACAAACAGACGGCCGGAAGTGACTTTATTATAAACTGTGTAAAGATGGTTTTAAATTTAACTAACGTGCTTTACAGACGACTACGGATGAGCCATTGAACCGCATCGGTGCCCCGCCTGCAGTGGTCGCTTCTATTCTTGGATAAGCTCAAATTATATCTAGATATTTTCATAAAATGTATTCAAACTAATTCACAGTAAAGAAATATAAAATGAAAAAAACGTTTGTTTAATACCGTGTATAAAGTGGTACCATTTCGTAGTCTAGATGCAAATTTAATATGTCTATTAATTTTGCAATCAATTTTCAAACACAGTCATGTTATGTACATATAGGTACTTTTACAGTTTATATATAAAACTTATTTAAAAATACACGACATAAATGTTTAAGTAAGTATCACAAAAGTTGATTTTGTTAACTGACCTAACAGGAATCAAAACCCTTCTCTTCCAAAAAGTAAGGCTTCAGATTGCGACTTTTTCTTACATATTTTTTTTGTTTATTTAGAGAATAGCAAAAATCTCAGACTTGCAAAAATTTTGAGAAAAATTAAAGCCAAACTAATCTTCTTACTTCTAAGGGTTATATAACTGCATTTTTGACCTTTAAATGAATTAATTTAGTTCATAGATCACAACTAACTAACTGGATTTAAAATTATTAAAATGACCAATTTACATCTAATTGTTATAATTTGACTTAATTATAAAAAATCGATGCTATTACGCAACTAAACAGCTGCAAGTCTTTTTTACTTCTCAATGCCAAAACAATTATACTAGTTTAAAAAAGGCCAATTTTTTTACTATTTTTCAAGATAATTATTGTGCAGAGGTATGCCTTACCATTTTCCTCATACATATATTTCTAAGTACATGTTTGCTGAAGTAAATGGTATCATTTATAATAAATTAAAACTTAATATTTTTCATCAAATTTAATAGAAATTTTAAGCGCTATGACTACGGAACCCTAAAAATTTGTATATTTTTCAATGCCCTGCAGTCTGTTCAATATAGGAATGGACAGAAGGAAAATAGGCTCTTTAAATATAATGCACGCTTTAGGAAGTTATTTAATAAATTGCATTTTTTTAGTATACGGTCTAAACTTAATTGTAATTAAAATATCGAAGATGTCAATATTACTTTCAATTATTCATTGACTAGCCGATGCCCGCGACTCCGTTCACGTAGAAACCGTTTATTGCTATCCCGCGGGAACGGGATAAAAGTTATTCTATGTCTTTTTCCGGGACTTGTACTATCTGTATACCGAATTTTACCAAAATCAGTCAGTCAAACATACAGACTTACAAACTTTCGCAATTTTAATTAATATAAGTGAGATTAACTTTGCTATTTTTCATATCATAATTCAAAACAACAAAAAAAACTTATTCCTATTTTGTTAAAAACAGAAACGTTTTCCTATAAAATACCTAAAGAGGCAGAGGTAAAGAACATTCTGCAAGAAACGGAACATTTATAATATTGTTAACTCAAGGAATATTCTGTACATTATTTTATTGATTTTAATCGCCAGTTTGGATCAAAATGTGATGACCTTTAATCACATAAGAATTGTTAACTTCAAAACTAAAGCACTGCACTAAATTTGATGAAATTTGGAATGGAAAATAGCTTGAACTTCATGCAGAAACCACGAGTAGAATATTTTTAAAAAGGGAATGATAGCGGATGAGTCCACGAAACACGGTTATTACAATTAAATTAATCATGCATAAATATATAAGTCGAATTAATATAATGGTAGCAAATTAGGTATTCATATTTTGTTATTTTGTAAATACCTAGGTACATTACGTATTAATCTACTTACAAAGTAAAGAAAATTATGACTTCATCTTATTAGGTACTTCTTTTATTAATCATCATCATCATTATTACGACTTCACAAAAAAAAATTTAAAACCCCTTCTTCTGTGACCTTCTTATTGTATTCCGATCAAATTCATGTCAATCGTAAACAAAGACGCCATTAACCCGACCATAGACATTTAGTGATGTGAAAACCTAGAATCTATTGCAAAATAATTAATCTGTTCAGTAAATCGATTATTTATTAATTGAATAGATCAAGGTATTTTCGTCTATTTTATTATTTACAAATAATAAAATAGACAAAAATTAATTAATGCGCGGCTGAATAAGCTATTTTTATTTACTGTCCTTAAAATAAAATAAAAATGTTACTGTTTACATAATGAGGGCTATCGTTTTTTGTCTCACTAGATGGCGCACTGTTGCGTGAGGTTTTTAAGTATGGCTTTCAAAGTCTATTATTACGGGCGTGAAAACAAAGTTTAGATTAAAATCATATTTAATACATTTTAAAACCGTACCATAAAAATATCGAGCATGCCACAGTGTTGCATAGTCCCCGTTTTGTTCGGAAAAAAGGCAGGACAAAGGTTTCCGAAAGACAAAACTGTCTCAAAACACAGACATTCATTGCCCCGGTACGCATATTTGCCATAATTAATTTCAGATATTGCAAAATATTCACAAAATTATTCTAATTATAAATAAACCCGCGTAGCTCACCCAAAAACTATGAGATTTGACATTTCGGAGACCTCACGCTACACTAGCGCCTCTAGTGGCGAATTCATACGCGATAGCCCTCATTGAATAAACAGTCACAATACTTGATTTCATTCCAAAGACTGTTTATTCAATTATAAAAGCAGTAATTATTTTTTTTAATTTTAAGGAAAGTAAATAAAAATCGCTTATTCATCCGCGCATTAATCGATTTTTAAAATGTCAAATTTTTCATCATCTCTACGCTAGTCTATGCTACTACATTGAACACTTGTGTTTCAATCAAGAAATAACGTCAGATTTTGACGAAGATTTTTCAAATGAAAAATAGATAGTGAAATCAAGTGAATTTTGGAGAAAAAAGTGAGTAGACATCTAGTTAAAAGACACGAATTATAGATAAATGTGTTATTAATTCAATCAAGTGGGTATTTATACAAGAATTTTGATGAAATCAGTTTGTTTACACTTTAAATAAATTGGATAGGCATAACGTATACATTCCAATGTTATCCTAAGTGGACTACTTATAACTAAAAAGAGTGCCGTAGTTTCCGAACGATAAATTTAATCGCTGAGAGTTGGCTTTGGCCCTTTAATTATTAATTTAGTGTTTGCATACTAATATTATGTAGGTAAACTAAATAATTTGGCATTTGTAACCATTTTTTTTTGTAAGTATTTGGAATAAGCTTAGTATAACATCTATTATAGTTATTTCAAATTTAGTAATTGTGAGTGCGGTTGTTACTTTTGATGAATGTTTGTAAATCTTAACTGTTATTACGTTACAAAAAAAAAGCTGAGCGACAAACTTTTGAGATAACTATAAAAGCAAACTACTAAGTCAGTATAGTGGTATAAAACAGACCCACCAATTGTGACTTTTTATAAAAGCATTGAGCAAAGATATGTTTAAACTTTTGTGTAGGAGCAGTTTATGTAGGCGTTATAAATTTCTAAGCATTTTTAACATAATATAACATAGCATGCTCATTAAAAATTCCTTGCATTGTTTTGTATGGCTCATACATAATATTTCTAATTCTCAAAACTTAAACAATGAAAACATGAGAAAAACCATGCTTCTGTGTAGGTAAATCTTTATGAGAAAAATCGCGAAAAATAAAATGACAGTGGGTAAAAAGTTAAGTTTCGCCAAAATCTATTATTAAGTATGAATGCAAAAGTTTATTTGTATATGTGTGTGCTTTTACGCTAAAATTATTATCTAAGCTAAGTATGTGTGTGTATGTGTGTGTGCGTATGTTGTTTGAATGTATTTATACTATCCGATCTTTTTTTATTATTTATTACTAGCTTATTTTGCCCGCGGCTTCACCCGCATGGAATTCGGTTATCGCGCGCTGACCCCTCGGGAACTATGCATTTTTCCGGGACAAAAAGTAGCCCACTACTCTCTGGCCCATAAACTGTCTCTATGCCAAAAATCACGTCAATCCGTCGCTCCGTTTCGTCGTGAAAGACGGACAAACAAACATCCAAACACACACACTTTCTCATTTGTAATATTAGTATGGATATGGATTAGAATTAGTATATTAGTATTAGTATGGATTTCCTCCTAATGTGTTTTTCGTGTATCGAATTTGTGTAAATAAATGTCTCTCTTCATATCTCTCTCTCTCATGTTAAAGCCCAAAATTTTAATCTCTAGGTCTAGGCACATACAATTTTCCACGGGTGTTCTTCATCCAACGTAAATGGAATAGCGATGTAGTTATAAATAGGTGAGTTTCATAAATTCGCGAAATTTCAATTCAATTGGTTGGTCTAATATTTTCGCAAGCAATGCCGCGGGTAAATAAAGCTTACTATTTAATGACATGAACGATAAAAGTTATATATAACACATTGTGTATAACTTATAACGGCCTTTATTCGCGACTAAGCACGCGTGTACCTACCATTAAAGTCTAGTAGAGAAATTTATAATTCGAAACATTACTAAGGAGTTCCCAAAAATTACATCAGGTTCTTTATTTAAATTGTATGATATGAAGAACATATCCGGACAAAATGTCATATCTGTGAGGTAATAAAAAGTTGGTAGGATAGAATAAGTTCATCTTTATTTATCATCAAAGAGTAGGTATACCTACATTATTTTAGAATGAATGGTATGAAGAAACATTATCAATTTATCACTCGTACTCAATATCAATATCAAACCTGTTAATGAAAAGCTTGGCTACGTCTCTCAGACTGTATAACCATACTGAATAAATTTCGTAGCCATAAATATCAGTTTCATAGTAATACAAGCTATGGATCACCTTCGGCAATTTTCTTGATCTTGATTTTAGGAACTGCTTGTTTAATTTCGTTAGATTGTATTCACCAGATTCGAGATCAATTGTTTTAGGAATAGTAAGCAGTACTGGTTTTCTTCCTCGAAATTCAACTTTGTGTCCTTGGCCATTAATTACATGAGGGTCATATGTGTGATTTTTCATCGAGCTGTATTCATCAGGTCCAGAAAGAATTGTCTTATTAATAGCAAGCAGTACCGGTTTGTTCTCACGAAACCAAACTTTTTGCCCTCGACCATTTATCAGTTGGGGTCCAAGAATTCGATCTTCCGGTTGTCCAAGACATGTCATTAAACTAATAATGACGAAAATCAATATTGTCCCCATCTGCAAATGGAGAGCCTAGAATTCAAAAAGTTTCTAAATTAAAGTTTGTGTAAAAAATGACTTGGTAAGTACAAAATTTTCGTTCACTGTACTTTATATTTAATAGTATTTATCATCATATAATTTATCGTCAGCAAAAATCTACAAAAGTATGTATCAAAGGAAATTGCCGTGTAAGTACACTCCGTGAGCTCTTAAAAAAACCTTCGTATTTTAGAAGCATGCTTCGGGTATAGACGATGACACGCAATTCGTGATATGCGGTTCTGTTCTGTTATCAACTTGCAAAACTTTTTAATGTTACCGTAAAAAGTTATGTAAAGAATAATCATCAGTACAAAATAGGTAAACCTTACTGTAATTATATAACGCTTTTTTAACTTTTTTCTAATTTTAATACAATATGACTTTTTGTCATGATATAAATAAAACAAAATTAGCATTTTTATCCGAATTCAAAAAAGAAGGAGGTTATCAATTCGGTTGTATTTTTTTTTGTTTTTTACCTCAGAACTCCGTCATTTATGAACCTGTTAAAAAATGTTAAGTAGAAAATAAATAATAGTTTTTTTTTATATATATTATGTAGGTACATACCTAATTTATTTACACGCGAATACCCTTTCCACTCAATCTGATCACTAGAAGTGGGTAAAATCCAATTTTGAAAGCAATTGCAAAATTTGACCTTATTGAACATAAAAACAAAAAAGTATTAAAAAATGTCTTATTACCGATCAAATCGCGGGTTCCTAGTGAAGAACCGTAAAAATTACAAAATCGTAGACGCATAAACCGGCGACGTAGATCAATTTTACAAGCATAACATCCATTATTTTTACAATGACTATTTTCAGATAACGTTTGATTGGCATCCATGTATAGTTATCATTGAAAATTACACTTAATTAAAATGAGGATTACAAAGTTTTTTTTTAGACACATGACGAGCTAAAAAATCTTTTGACTTTAATAGAATACGTGTCACCATATAACAATATTGCCAAGATGCAACTCTAGTAGTAAAACACTTTATTTGAAATAGCCCTAAGTACAATAGTAGTTGTACAACAAGAGCATAAAACGAGGCATTTTACCCTAGACGTTCATATAGCCACCCGAGCCGGTACGGCTAGACACGTTGAGAGGAAAATGGATTTAATGCTCGAGTTTTACACTCTGCTTTTCACTTCGATTGCGAGGAGATAAAATAATAACAGTGGAAACAATTGTTCACTTACGAAATACCTCTTATTTTTCATGCATTGCTAATATAATTATAAATATTTAGTTTTACAGATTTACATTGATTTGATATGGTTGCACGGGATACCAGTAAAAGTAGCGAATTTGGAGTTGAAATAAAAAATACTAAAAGACTCAAAAAAAAACAATCATAATTATATTGATTTATTTGATTTTAGTTTTATACAAATTAAAAATTGTTAAAAAAATACATAAAAACTATTTTGTTTGTGGCTGTTAACACCTGAATGCCTTGGTCTTAGACGAATATTTTACTTTATGCACAAGAGCATAAAAAGTAATTTTATGTCGCCAAGATCCAGCATAAACACGAACTTTACGAGCATGAGAAGTGAAAACTAGTTTAATTAACTACAAAATAAGATTTTTAGTTGCTATTAAACAAATAAATAATAAGCCTATTAAATTGGAAAAAAGTAACGTTATTATAACTTAGCTATAGTGCTATACAAAAGTTACGACAGAATAGTATATCTATTTACAGCTCATAAGAAGTATGTCGATTGATTAAATGAACGAATGAACAGAATTTTTGTGTTTTTAAGTATTTTGTAAGTGATAGTTACAAAGCCAAATAATAAGAATAAATTAAATTAAATTACAGATAAATCAAAGGAAATGAAACATCAGTATCTTTAAATGAATTAGCAAAATTTAATCAATTAATTAATATTAGTGTCATCATCATCATCAATAAATCGACCGAAACCCCATAGACAGAATTAACACAAGCATTGCAAACTCATTGCCAACTTAAAGGAAAGTACTCTTACACCAGCAAATTTTTGGTCAATAATTTCCCATTAACTGTATTTAATGGATCAATGTGGAGCAATTAGTGGAGCAATCTGTAGTAATTAGCGGTAATTATTTCGGCCACAGCCCACATTGTTCCTTATTTACTCCGCATAATTACACAATTCAATGTCGCCAACACGTATTGCTGAATATTCAGTGCGTTGGTATGAGAATTTCAGTTTTTTTTTCTCTATCCTACTTGCACTTTATTTATTTTATATTAACTGCATCTCGTTTCGTCGCGTTCGCGGACAGAGCGAGCGGCAAATGAACGTGTGTGCGGGCGGCAGATGCAGAAATTGGTTCCTTCTGTCATGTTGGTCGCCTGCTTATTTAATGGGTCACTGTAGGTATTCAAATCATAAATACTTTCTTTACATTCGAGTAATTAAATAAAATAGTTCTAGTTTGTTTTCTGTATTAATAATAATAATTAAAGTTTGTACGTATGTGCCTATGTCCTAGCACCAAGGGCGCTTTGGTCCTTCCTGTTAGCCTGCAAATTGTGAATTCTGTGTATCCATAAATAAACAACAAATTATCAATGTCAATTGCTTGCTTCTTGCTACAAATGATCGCACCCAATTGCGTCCAGGCTTTTTATTATTATTTATGATAATAAAAAAGCTTCTACCTGCCGTTGCCAATAAATAAAAATAATAAAACTATATTATTTCGCAAAATTTTAATAAAATGTTATCCATAGTAAGCAATGGTTTTTAAAATTTCAATTAAGGTGCTCGTGTTTGAAGACAGTGCCAAGTATCTTGGAATTTTTCCATATCAAATTACGTGGGCTGCTAAAAATGTACACTTACTTGTTGTGATTACTGTATTTTTTCATATTATTTGTCATAACATGTGATTGAAATTGACTGAAATCAAATAATTTTAATTTCTCGTGTTAAGTGCAACTTAAGTAAAATTAAGTAAGTAAGTACATGGCAGAACACAGTGCAAGCGCTGCTGCCAAGCATAATGGATTAGCAAAGATGATTGCAAGACTAAAACAGATCCTCTCTCTCTTCAATGTAAATTTTCTAGACACTATCTTTATAATAAATATACATATAAGAATAAGCTCTGGCATTCTACTTTATCCTTTTGTCCGTGTCTGCCAACTTGGCACAAAGAAACTTTTAATACTTTTACTAAGTTTTTCCTTGTAGAAAGTAAGGGAAAACCTGCTTTTTTGGCGTCTGGAGCATTCGTATGGATTCGCCAAGAATATATTTTAAGGCAGCACACAAGTGAAATATCCCTTTTTTGGGCTTACTTATAATGACTTATAATAATAATATTTCTTCTTCGAAGACGCTACTCTCTTAACAGAGTGGCCGTGCTCGCGAGTTGACGATCAGTTATGAATCTTCATGACGACTTTCTCGTGAAAATAGTGTGGCCGTTTCGCCTTGCCTTCCACACTGCAGCTGCAGTGCTGGAATCCGAAGTTTGTAATTGGCAATAGCGAGCGCTGCGCTGCGCACTCTCACATTAGGTTGCTTAGTCGCCTTTTCCGATATACACCCGCGGGGTGATTTGGGCCCGTCTTATTTAAAACCAGACACAGCACAGACATTATGCAGTCTTAAATTAGTCTTGTTTTTCTATAACAACAATTGAAAGGTTTGGATTCCAGTTTTTACATAATTATTATTTAACTAAAGATAATGACACCTTCTAAACTGTTATACCGTTATAGGTAGAGTCATTCACGATGATGCGTGCCGTGGTTCTTAATACAATGTCATTAATGTCTAATTTTGACAAAATCACGCGTCTTCGTGGATGGCACTAACGTATACTGCGTTGAGTTATCGTTATAGTAGTCGAGCTGTCGTTAGGCCTCCAACAAGATGAAGCGACGACCTGCAGGGCTACTACGAAACTTGAAACTCGAAGTTCGTTTCGTACCGTCCCGCTCGCTCTCGCATTAAATAATATAAGTGTCAGAGGGACCGCACGACACGAACTTCGAGTTGCGAGTTTCGTACTAGCCCTGCTGGTTAGATCGCGGGATCGCGTTGGATTCGGAAAGCACAAGACCGGTCTAAGGTGCTTTAGTTATTATTCTGAGGGTCTGAGTGGAGAGCCTTGGGGGCGGTCTATGTCAAGCAGTGGACGTCTTTCGGCTGACATGATGATGTGATCGTTATAGTTTCTTGGTGCAACTAACGTTTAATGTATACCAGTTTGTCAGAAAAACTATTTAGTAACCATGTACCTTTACGTTTACCTTTAATTTCACTGAGCAAATTTATGCTTTGTTTAAATACGGTATAATTTTCATGTATTTTGTGTGATTTGGTCAGACAACAACCACTAACAGGTGGCTACCTGGCAGACTTTTCTAGATGAACTACAACCTGTTGTGTTTCAGTTTGGGGATAACATAGCCGGAGATATTATTAGCATAGAGGCTTCCATCTTGGTCCTCCTCAAGGTACGCAGCAGCCTTTTTGGCTACATCATGATAAGTAACCTGAGGGTCCCAGTTTTTACTTTTCATCAGGTGAGCTGCGAGTTATAATAATAAATAATACCGTAGTGCTCCGCTAGTTCATTGATTATGGACCTCTGCAAAATAACGACTAAGTAAATGAACACTTACTTTGCTAAGCAGAATCTTCGGATTAGTATTTGGCACTAAGAAACTTACCTAACGCACAGCGTATTATTATTCCGTGTTGTAATACAAACTTCCGGCTGTTGCGAGCTATTATACCCTGTTTGCTACACAGTAATAAAACTGTACGCAAAGAGCTTACAAATTAAATTACATTGTAAGAGTTAGCGGGTGACCGATCCTTCATACCAAAACATGTTTGCGCCCATTTAATCCGAATGTTAGAGAATGTGATCTTTTATAATTCGTATCACAGTTTTTTAGCATTCAAAAGTATCTCCGTTATAATATCGTATTAAAATAGTAGATAATATTATGTCGAATCTTGTGTAATATGCATTTAACCAATATTAACGAACTAACCAACTAAATGAGCTATCAAATTCTTTAATGCACTTATAGAGTAGATTTTTCACGACAGCGTTTTCGCATCGCATCTTCATGGAACAAAGCCATTTTAGTTAGTAAACTTATGCTTTGATTATTGTACCTACTTATTTATTATTTTAAAAATAACAAGTCAGTTTAAGTCACTATGTCACGTAATGACTATAAAAATAGTAATGTTTTGAACATAAGCCTACTATTTAATTAGACATTGGCTAATAGACATAAAACATCTTAATCGTATGCAGCATTGGCCGCAGCAAAGTATTCGAGCTTAAATCACTATTCCTGCTAGACAGTCATTAGCAACTATAGGTAAGCGAAATTCTCGGTACATAAAAGACACTCTTTGACGTAATCACTCAGTACTATATCCTTTATCCATTCATATGTCGATCACCTGGTGGTCAGGTGTAATTGGCTCAGTTTCAGCTTGGTCGGAGCTCGGTGCACGTCGTACGCGAGACGTACTTCTTCCACTCGCTATATATAAGAGGATCTTGCAAAATCGTCGCACATTCGAACCACAACCTGACCAGGAAGTCACCTCTTGATTTTGTCATTCATTCATCAACCAACATGTTCCTATCACTGGTAAGTAATTGTAATAGTAGTTGCAGATTTTTAACATGACCTAGAGTTCATTCCCGGAAAATACAAGATCTCAATTAGTTGTTGATTAAAATCGTTTTTAACATAACATAACACTGTGATTCCAATGGCCTCAGTATCGGGTGTCAAACACAATGTTGCAATGACTGGAGATTAGTGTGTGAATATTTAATCACGCAGGTACGCGAATATCTTTGGTATTTCAAATCATTTGACCTTTGCCGCGTCCTTAGTCCTACTTTTGACAATTCAAGGTAATGTCAAAGTTCTCGCTTAGATAATAATTTCAATTTTGTTAATACTATTAATGTCCTAAAGATTTAGTCTAACGAATTAATCACTTAAATATCATTGTAAGGTCAAGCACCTGGCTGAAATTATTAGGTGAATTTCACTAAGGTCAAGAAATCAGTTAGAATTAACTTATTTCACGTTTCGTAATAATAATAATTCGCTGAAATAAGCTTTTAATTTTATTTTTTGTTTTCAGATTGTGGCAGCGGTGTTGGTGCCCATTTTTACAGCCAGTCCTGTCATCGATAGTCAGGCTAAACCACAAGTACTTCGGTATGAAATGGATACAGCGGGCATGCCTAATTCCTATAATTTTTAGTGAGTATACATACCTAAGCGGGAATAATATTATCCACCAACCAAATATTCTGTAACGTTTATGACATAGAGACTAACTGTCTGATCTTGTAATAGGCAGAATACTAGCTTTTATAAATGGACTAATTAATAATGTTTTTTTTTTCTGTTCCTTAGTGCCAACTTTGGACGCTCCGTTACATGACTAAAGCACTTAATTTTAATTCAGATTTCACCATTATGGAAACAACATGAAATAGAAAAAACATTGCAGAATAAAATGACAAATTCTTATGACTGCCATTTTCAATTTACGTGCTCATAAAACAAATCTTATTGTGATAATAAACTTTAAACTATGGATCGTCAAAGCTATTCATCAGCTATGCTTTTACGGCGGTGACGTTATTTTTTAGCATTTTAAAACTAAATTATCCATTCGAATTTAGCGTCAAATGATTTCTTATCGATGGGCTTAGTAATCCCTACTTATAATTAATATTATAAATGCGAAAGTAACTCTGTCTGTCTGTCTGTTACGCTTTCACGTCGAAACCACTGAACCGATTATGATGAAATTTAGTACAGAGATAATTTGAACCCCAAGGATCAACATAGGATACTATTTATTCCGGTAGAGGGCGCCACCGCGCACCTAGATCCGCGCAGGCCAAGTTGTGCATAAGCTAGTTTCAAACAAAATGCAAAAAATAAATACTTTTAAAAATAAATATCATGGGCACTTGACACCAATTGACCTAGTCCCAAACTAAGCAAAGCTTGTACTATGGATACTAAGCAACGGATAAACATATTTATATAGATAAATACGTACTTAAACACCCAAGACCCGAGGACAAACATTCTTATTATTCATACAAATATCTGCCCCAGCCGGGAATCGAACCCGGGACCTCAAGCTTCGTAGTCAGGTTCTCTAACCACTTGAAAACTAAGCAACCACCCCATTAATGTTTATCTATCTTTTTTTATTTCTAAATTGGTCCGTGAGATTTTTTTATATATCCAAAGCTCGATTCAATTTCATGAATATAATTTTGATCTTAGAAATATTTTTCAGTCACGAAAAAGCATCTAATACGCTCGAAAACCGCTTGTTCCCCTCTACCGTAATGCATTGTCAGAACTTTATTAATTGAATATATATATGTATAAAATATTTCTTTGTAATGTCGTTTTTACTAATTTTAATATATTTTAGGCTTTTCGTGTTTTTAAATATTCCATATTTTGATTTATTGTTTTCATTTCTATAAATAAGTACCCACGTAATTCTTTCGAAAACTCTCAGTTCAAGAAAGGTCCAAACACGGACCCCGAAATCGTTTAGAAGATAATAAATAATGGTTTTTAATGATTAACAAGTAACTACATTTTAGATATATTTATTTTTCAATAAAGGTCACACTCCACATTCCATAACAAATTAATCTCAAAACACATTTCGTTAAAAAAAATGTTCTTGATACAAGCTGTTTGCTGATATCATAGTCCTTTTTGTTGGCTGTACTAGCTTTGTCATTTAACTTATGTATATTTACCACAAGTCGATTTGACTACTATGACAATGAATGAATTTGATACTATGAGGATTGAAATGAACTTCCAAAATGTTAAACAAACAAATAAATATACGAGGTGAAGTTAAATAAAAGTTTGTAGATAATGAAGTCCCCTAGAAAAAAAGACAGTGAAAGCGATCAAAGTATATGTTTAGATATTATTAAAATTATGTTGATAATTTCTATGAACACATACAAAAGCCTTAACGTAGCTCCATTGTGTCCGTGTTAGAATGGTTTTCTTTATAAAGCAGAATAAAAATCTAACGAAAATAATGTGGATTATTGTGTTTGTCCTTTTGCGGCCTCCAAATCGTTCTCACGTGCTCGAGTGCAATCACATAACCCGATTACAGAAATACGTGACAGCAGCGTCGGAACCTGGCCCGCATTGTTTTTTTGGCGAAAGCAAATATTTTAACAACCTGCCTTCCGCAAAGCAAGCGATCCATTTAATCGCCTTTAAAAATTACATTCAGTTGAATTTCAATAATGAATAGTATCTGAACCACTGCAGTGGTAACTCGTAAGAAGTTCCGAAAATACTTTAAACAAAACGCTTCAGTATTCTATGTCATTATCATCATCATCAGCAGGACGAGTTCTACATGTTATTAAACAAAGGCCACCCAGAACGCAAAACTTAAAATTAAATGTTATGTGAAGAAATAAAAAAACTAGCCAAAATCGTGTCGGACACGCCAAGATAGGGCTCCGTAGCCGTTACGAAAAAAATCAAGAATTTGGCCTATTGTATGGAGTCTTCCAAGTTTAGGTGTATTTTGTAACTTAGGCTGCTCTTATTTACTATTAAACTAGTAATAATTCTCAACATAACCGTTATAGTTTTCCTTATAAATTTAATATATTTAAATACTACCAACATGATTTTTTTCAAAATTTTCTAACCAATAGTTTAGGTTTTAGATAGTATAGTAAGTATAGTATAGTTAGAATATTTAATTGTAAAAAGTTTCCACAATGAGTCATGGTTCAAATAATATCTACCTTCTGCACTGCAAATAGTACCTACCTACCTTCTGCACCTGTGATGAAAATCGTAAGACCCTGTTTACATTAATCCAATAAAATCATTCCAGTAGCGTTTCATACGTTTTTGCTGGAATTGTGTTAACGGGGCCTAAGAACCCGCTTGACGCGAGAAGTATAATTCCGATTTTGAATAATCTTTCAGAAGGTTTTGATGAATAAAAGCGATGGTGAACAAGTACCAAGTTCTTCATCAATGAGACACATGTACATATGTTTTTAATTATATTCAACAATTGGAGACCGTAATTTAAAAGAAAGCTGGTTTTTAGACCTACCAACAAAGCGAATTATCAACTGTATATGTAGTAGATTTGTTTGGTATCTCTGTACAATTCACTTCATTTATTTTACCTTATTAGCATCGACGGTCACACTACTTTATTCCAAATAAATAAGTGCATACTTATTTATTACTGAATTATCGTCAAATATTTTATGTGCATTAGTTGTATTTGTTTGCAAACTAAACATGAGTTCGTAATTAGCCGTGACTGAGAAAACATGACAAACGTGAATTGGTGGGATTCCAATTCCAATTGTGGTTGACAAATGTTTTCTTACGTTGATTAACATTCAAAGTGCACCACGTCAAAGGCACACTACACAAATTACTTTGAAACAAAAATTCTGATGGAAAACCTTAAGAAGGGTATTTAATCAAATTAAACATACCTATATCTTTCTGAAATATTCTGGAAAATTATTTCAATTAGAAAGACATTTTATATCCAAGTGCTAACCCAAAGTTAAATAGTTTCAAAGTATATGAAACTGTCATCCATAATCCAGGGTTAATGAAGTTAATTTTGTAACCATACGAGTAGACCGTGTAAGCAGCCCTTACACTTATTAACCTTAGTAAATATTCTATTTTCACTTATGTTAGCTACATTGCACTGTTTTAACACATTGATTGCCAGAACTGCTAGAAAGTGTTAATTCCTCAAATGTATATAAGCGTTTACATGACTTCCAATCAGTGCGTTAAACGCATATGCCTAAATATTCATAGGTACTTAGTAGTTGCTACTCGTAAAAACAGCAAAATTAATCATACATTTGCATGGATAATTTACTTGTCACAATGGTAAAAGTTAATGGAAATTATAACTACCTGCTAACGCAGCTTTAACGGTGTGCAACTTTTTGGTCTTAGTAGCTTTTGGTCTCAACAGCTACTATGCGAGTCTACAAAACTACTCATAGGTAAATTTCTTGTAATGTATGAGCAGGCACAAGGCACAGATTGACTTCAATTTTCTTATGTTATAACAAAAAATAAAACATTTTTAATATCTTTCGGTATTAACTAGTATTTCACGTAGAAAACTGAGCAGCCGTATTCCTTTTACCGAGTTGATTTTTCGCACCATAATATAAACTTAGACACTCGTTGAACGTGGATTTTGACATATATTATGTCAGTTACAAACAGCATGTCTATGACGGGTTTAAGTTCTTTGTGGTAAGATCGTATTATTATTTTAACTATGACGTTGTTAGGGCAATGCACTTAGTTGTTATGTTCAGGGTGAGGTAGGCAACAGGATGTCTCGTTACACTTGGATTCCGTCGAAAAAAATATTTTTTAATGTTGCAAATTAAACATACTCTTTTGTTCTGAGTTTTGCTTTCAATTAATATACGATTTATAAATAACTAGCTGCCCGCCCCATCTTTACTTTTCGAGGTTGTCGCCTTTTAAAAGGAAGATTTTCACCTTTTCTTACAATTTGGTTAATGTTTTCTTTTATGAAAATGAAAATGAAAATGAAAATGAAAAAAAAAATTTTATACAACACCTTGTTGCCTTATTTAGACACTTACAAACGGAATAAAAAAAGATTTAGCCAAATAATGCAGTCGTTATGAAGTGATACGTTTACTTACACTCAGCAATTAGCTACATTATATTAAAGTACCTGGGCGACCGAGCTTTGCTCGGGCTTAAATTCATTAATAAGCGTTTTCCCAGAGATAAAACCAAGCTAGATTGATTTGTCATCCCCGAAAACCCCTTACATACCAAATTTCATCGAAATCGTAGGAGCCGTTTCCAAAATTCTAATTATATATAATATTTGTTTTATATAGATAGATAGATAGATACATCAATACTTAATTAAGAATTGTTATACCATACCTGCAACTAAAGTGAACCACCATTTAGATACGCCAGTTAATGTGTAGGTATATAGAGTTACCTTTAGTAAATCGTTGCTAATATAAAATTAATTAGATGAAATATGAATTGGATTCTTAAACTGCGATGGGAAATTGGACACAGATTCGTATTAAATGGTTTACTACATGTGACTCTACCCTCATAAAATCAAGTTTTTTACTTGTTCCACAAATATTTTGGTTTCCACGGGAAAAATAAGTCCATTATTTACCTCTGTCTCACCAAAGACACGTGTGCCACATTTCGTGATTATTGGTTGTAATGTTGTCATAAAATCGAAACAAACATACTGATTCGTCATGTTTCTTTAATTTAACTTTTTTGGAAAAGTACAGTCACAACAAGGGATTGTTGAGCCACTTCCCACCATTCGTAATTTTTGCGTGTTATGCTATTCGGGCTTATATATAAATGGCAATGTTTACTACTAGTATATAATGTATTTCGGGTTTTTTCAATGCCAATATTTACTACCAACTTAAATTACTGCATAGTAGGTAGATGTTGTAGGTTAATACGACAGAGGTAAAGAGAAACTTAATTATTTTCTTCAGGGCAGGAGCAAAAAACGGTTTAAAAAAACTCAAAGTAATCCTTTACTTCATACATGTCAGTCGTTTAAATAAATATGAATCAAATCGTTTTGATACATGTCATGTAGTCATGTTACAATGGTACCATAAAAAGTAGAACAGAGAACGGTGATGTAGGCAGGATAAAAGTGACAAAAACATGATCATCCGCCTCCAACAAGTTGAATGTCCGTTTCTGGGTCGCATACCTAAATAAACCTTTCATATAAAAACAATTGAAACGGTATTAAATTTTTATCGAAGGTTTATGGCAAGGAAAACTTAAGAAAGTAATCTTTTGCATGCAAGTAATACACATCCTACTAATATTGTAAATGAGAAAGTTAATGAATCTGTGGGCGTGTCGTTATTCTTTAAAACGGGTTTAGGGGGTTATTCGGGGTTTAAACGGGTCGGGTTTAGTAACACGATTAGCTACTTTTTATTCAAATATTTACCTATACGAGATAAAATTCTAAAGCCTTAACCGCTAAGTGTAAGAGAAATGTGGAATATCGAAAATACAAACTGAGACATGGATGCACAGATAAACCAGAAAAAGAGACCAGCGCTGGGAATCGAACCCAGGTCCTCAGCAATCCGTGCTGCGTGCTATAACCCCTACACCACCGCTGGACAGGAATTTAGACACGAATTTTTCCTATGCATGCATATCTCAGGTTGCTTATTTCTACTACGCTACTTATGCAGCAGCACTAGCGACATCTATGTTTCGCTCTCATCGAGAGACGTCAACATTATTTCGGAACCAACCGCTCACCCAGACAAGAGATGTCGCTACTAAGCAATCAAATCATGATTGGTTATTTGGAGTCTTTTTGTATTTTTTATTTCAACTCCAAATTTGTTACTTTTACGGGTATCCCGTGAAACCATATCGAAAATACAAACTGAGACATGGATGCACAGAAAAACCAGAAAAAGAGACCAGCGCTGGTTTGAGCGGTTGGTTCCGAAATAATGTTGACGTCTCTCGATGAGAGCGAAACATAGATGTCGCTAGTGCTGCTGCATAAGTAGCGTAGTAGAAATAAGCAACCTGAGATATGTATGCATAGGAAAAATTCGTGTCTAAATTCCTGTCCAGCGGTGGTGTAGGGGTTATAGCACGCAGCACGGATTGCTGAGGACCTGGGTTCGATTCCCAGCGCTGGTCTCTTTTTCTGGTTTTTCTGTGCATCCATGTCTCAGTTTGTATTTTCGATATGGTTTCACGGGATACCCGTAAAAGTAACAAATTTGGAGTTGAAATAAAAAATACAAAAAGACTCCAAATAACCAATCAAAATGTGGAATAGTTAAAAGATTTTTTACAAACAATGTAAATGAGGATCTTTATGTTATTTTTGAGTATTCCTATCTCTGAGTCTGACTCTGAGAGTCTTAAATTTAGTAAAATATCTACCAATATCAATTCAACTGCCAAATCTAATGAATGGTTGCCGCGGGTAAAGGTATAGGCTGTTCTGTACTATATGTATGCCGTATGCTTATTAGCCATTTATTTTTGTTTGCGGATGCAAATTACGCATGACGCAGGTCCCTTGCAGATAGAGCCAATATTGATTAAGTGCATTTCTTAACATCTTACGATTTTATTTACATAAATCATATTACTTAAGCTCTAGTGAGACATATTTGATTAAATTAATAAATTAAAAAGGTTCAACTCACGATTATATGTCAAAACGGTACGACTTGTTTCGATCATTTCATAAATCATCATTAAATTTCTAGGTCTTCCATTTTTGACATCGTTTCATGGTTCAAATACAACAAAGGCCATCGAGATAACAAGTGGTTTGGTTATTTCGTTTTGCTTAAATAACTTAATTAGTTGACCCAAAGACGTCATTAATTACACACAACACTAACATCATTTTTACTAAAAAAAACTTCAGTACCTACCTACCTAATCTTTATATATGTGCTGTTAGCGTGTACATCTCTAGCAGTTGTCTTTTACACTTTACTTACTTTCTTCCACGTTAACGAAATGAAGAGCGAGTCCAACTAGCACTTAACCGGTTTCTTTTTCGATGACAATCCTTAGTACCTACAATGTACTTATCACAATTATTTGTTGCCATTCCAGTTATGATACTAGTGACGGCTCATCACGAACTGAACGGGGGGCAATTCTAAACCTTGGAACCAAGGACGCTGCCCTGGATGTACTGGGTACCGTGCGCTGGTACGACAACAAAGGGCAACTCTACGAAATGTCGTATAAGGCTGGGAAAAGAGGCTACAGAACGATTATTAAAAAAGTACACGAGGAGTGAAATTTACCTCGAGATAATGATGGAAGCAAACAAGACTGGAAATTATTGAATGCGATGTTGTGAAAATTTCAAGTTTAACTTGAATATTTATGAGGTGTAATTTATTGATATTTTATTTATTAAATTATTTTACTACGTTTAAGTTGTTTTTATTGTAACAAAATAACAACAAACATTATTTAAATCAATATTGGGTCTATTCCATGAACTGAAATGCGGATGATCTTCTATTCTACTTATTTTACTATAAGATAAAAAATATAGAATAAAAACTTGGCAAACATTGTAAATTAAAAATAGGTAAAAAATACAAGCGTTACGATAGCATCGAACATTAAGATTGTTTGTAAATAATATTCATATTCTGAGGTCTTCGTTTTCCCGTAGTTATGAAAGGTACGCTAGTAAGATGTTTTCTCATATTAAATAAAATAATAGTTCCTTGTGCAAGGTCCGCCCGGATTGCTACCACCATTTTGCTCGCTAATCCTGCCGTGAAGCAGCAGTGCTTGCACTGTTGTGTTTCGGCGTGGAGAGTAAGACAGCCGGTGAAATTACTGGCACTTGAGGTATCCCATCTTAGGCCTCTAGGTTGGCAACGCATCTGCAATACCCCTGGTGTTGCAGATGTTTATGGGCGGTGGTGATTTCTTACCATCAGGAGACCCACTTGCTCGTTTGCCATCCAGTCGAATAAAAAAAAAAAAAAAAAAAGTTTCTAGTGTATTAGGTAGTTCGACAGTTGCTAAATTGGCGACTTCTGACATCAGGCATCCTTGGCCAGAGTAGACTAGACGGCATTGTAGTCCAATCAATAAACATTGGCTTTGTATAGAGGCTGTGGCAATAAAGCAAACGTCCGTGAATTATTATAAATTACCCGTAAAACAGACAACCCATTGAAGTCCATAAAAAATTGATGGCTTAACAGGATAGGTACAACTGGGACGTAATCATCCCAGTAGTCCCATGATGGGACAACTCAATGGGACTAGTGGGATAGACGGCATTACATTTAAAACTTGCACTACGATACACATTACTCTGTGGTGATAACTAAAGAAACCTAGAATGAAAAATAAAAGCCACCGATACAATTAAAAATATTCTTACGTTATACGTTTTAAATCAGAATACTCGTAACTCGGTATCGTAGTTTTGACCTATTGATGATGGTCAAATATTTTTGTCTTATCATATTGTTTAGTCGAATAAATAAAACAAATAAATAAATATCATGATTGTTAAATAATTGTTGTTGAATAATGATTGTTTCATGTAATTAAAATTTAATAAAAAGTAATTTTCAGAAAAATAATAAAATAAACTTAATCTATCCTATATAAATCAATTAAAGAAAAGAACATTGTCCGAAATATACAGTTACAGTCTATTTTTGATCTGGAATGGGCTGCAAGTGTATCGGTTGGGTGTGCACTAGTAAATTCCAATATTTGGTACTGTTCACAATAGTGGGCCGTAAGTATTTTTAAAATGAATTAAGGACCCTTATTTTTATTTTTTTCTAACAATTGTCGGAGAACAGACTATGTATAGGCACAACTGGGAAAAATTACACCAAAGTACCTATCACCTATCATTCGACTAAAATGTTATCAGTTAAATAACTTTAAAATACTTGATTCTACGCACGGTAAGTACTGCGTTAAATACTTTGTGTTTACTGTTACTTTTTCATATGACTACTGATAAATTATTGTCAGGGTCTAACGCATTCTTGACTGGTCTAACAGGCACTCCGCGAGATTTCATAACTTGATTGTGTTATCACCTCCGTACCGCGCGTTTGCACTTAGTCAATCGCTGTAACAATAGCAAACAAACACTGTATATTTAAGAAAAATGTAGTCAATTTTGAATCAGTGTTCTTTCACTTCACATTCCGATCATCATGTTTGCTTTGGTAAGTCTGGAAATTCAAAATTATACGTAAAAAAAGTCCGTTAAAATTTATCCTTAGCTAAATATTGATTTAGAATACAAGAAACAAGACCATAACTCTTCCTTTCTTACTTCCTTATTATTAATTCTTCAAATATTATTAAAGATTTTCTTAATCCTACGGAATTCTTCATCTTGTCCTAATCAAAGGACGTACCTATTTTGTAAATATTACGAATATACCTACTTACTAATAATTATTATCAATTATATGATTACTAATATAATTGAGTATTTACGAAATACATACTCTTAAGAGTACGTATTGAATTTTTAGCTAAGAATAATCTTAACAAAAAAATAAATTATGTTAATGTATCCTAAACAGCAAACTTATGTAGAGTCATCTGCATTAATATTTCCGTAGAATAATATCTCACACATCCTACTGGACCTAGAAATTATTTATGCACGCTTTGTTGTGTCAGATATTGGTGCTGGTGACATTACTTACTTACTCGTAGTTCAAAACTGACATTAACATAGAACTAGCTTCATTAAAAATGATTAGCACGAACCAGCTACTGCTGAATGTAAGCGATGTGGATGCAAACTGATATTATGATTAATGCAATCAAAGGCCTATTTTAGGAATTAATTCATTATGAGGCTTAATTGTTATAATAATCGTTGCAGAAACTTGTGGTACTGGCTTTCGTAGCAGTATCTTTGGCTGCTGAAGACGCGCCCAAGCCTGATGTGGAAGTCCTCACTGAGAATGCTTTCGTCAGAGAAGATGGTTATAACTTTGCGTGAGTCTTGTAAATTATCTTAAATATCTCAAATCTGTAAGAATTTGGAGCACATTCCTTTTTAACCGCCGTAAATTTCTTTTTCACTTTATTCGTACAATTTGTACCTAATTAATGCTCATATAATTAATTGAATTAAATGGAAGAATAAAGTATGTCATAAATCATAATGTCTCAACGTCAACGTTGGCAAAATATACCTACCAAAGACGAGAGATATAAAAGAAAATCTCAATAAAATTTCGAACTTATTAAAAGATTTGCTTTGTTCTCATCAACTTTACTACGAACATTTAACCTGCCTTTTAAACTGTGATTTTCAAATGATTATTTCTCCAAACTTCAGGTACAAGCTGAGTGACGGCATTTCTCGGCAAGAAGAAGGCGAACTGATCACTGTAGGAGACCATAAAGGCATCGGAGTTAAGGGTTCGTACTCCTACGTGGCCCCCGATGGCCAGGAGTACACCGTTACCTACACTGCTGACGATAAAGGATTTAACCCAGTTGTTCACGCAGCTCCAGCTGCAGGGCAATAAATTATTTTAATTGATTTCATTTGTTTCTTTTCTATTTTTTAAAAACTGCATTCGGATTCTGTGAGCATTCTGTGGCATGGTGAAATGTTTTCTATTGTGAATATCTTCATTTTATTTTCCATTCTCCCTTCATCATCATCATGATCCCAGACTATATACGCCTCACTACTGGACACAGGCCTCCTTTCAGACGTTTCCACGTTGGTCAACTATTCCGTCCATTATCCCTTAAGTGAAAGAAAAAAAAACACATATTTTCACGCTAAGCAATCTTTTAAAAAATAGTTATTACTCGGTCAGGAATAATTGATTAATTCAGGAGTTACTTTAAATAAAAAAAGGAAAACTAGTTCCTTGGTTTGGAATAAAACAAATCTAAATAAAATTGAAACTTTCATGAAATACAGTGGCCAGATAAAAAACTTTATGTAAAAGTTTTAATTGTTTATCAGAAAACTGCAGATTTTAATTGTCGTTTGGACCAATTTTTTTTCTCAATCAAACTAAGAACTCCAAAAATTTAGTAAAATACATTTTTATCAACATCACGAAAACTAGTGCAAAAGTAACTGCAGTGTAGCTAGTTTACATCGTCATATTTATCATTATTTTGTCGACCGGATAGCCAAGTGGTTAGTGAACCTGACTACGAAGCTTGAGGTCCCGGGCTCGATACCCAGCCGGGGCAAATATTTGTATGAATAATACGAATGTTTGTTCTCGGGTCTTGGACGCCTAACATGTATTTAACCAGTTTAATACATCAGTGTATTTAACTATGTATTATCTATATGTATGTGTTTATCCGTTGCCCAGTATCCATAATATAAGCTTTGCTTAGTATGGAACTAGGTTAATTGGTGTTAATTATCCCATGATATTTGATATTTGATTTGAAATTATTACCTTGTCATTGAATATTGCTCAACGGAATGATTTTTAGTCGGTTTCTTATTGCAACTAGGCTATGGGTACGCAAATAATAACCACGAGAAAGTAAAACTAGGCTTTGGCAACAATTCACAAAAAAGTGGCTAATTACTTCAGGCTATTTTTGCTGTTTCAATTACAATTTGTTATAAAGTTAACAATTAGGCGCAGGAAATAGCAAATACGCTCTCAAGCCAATGAATATCTGACCCTGCGCAACTGGTAGTTAGTTCAAGCAATCGTTAAAATCGTGCTTATACCTATCAAGTGTGTATTCCATGATTAAAAGTGTGTACCTACCGAGATAACATTTGCTAGTTTAACTTTTAAATAGCTTTGACTACTGGGTTCAAGGGTTAAACGCATGTACTTATTCGACACCGAGCAACTCGGTTAGTAGCTAAGAGCAGGTTTGTTTGGGCTAGCGACCAAGATGCATGCGGCACTAGGTCATCGATAGATGTTTATATTCAGAATACCACTCAAAAGTGTTAAAAATCTGCGTATTGCTACAAAACCACATCTCACACTATTTAAATTTCGTCTAATTAGTAAAATGAATGAGCTGTGATTTGCTACTACCCAATTCGCCGCACAATAGCACATTTTTTACTAATTTAGAATATATTTTCTTGTGATTTAATTTCAATAATTAGTCGCCTAAATTGATAACCGTATCCCGAACTCTTTATTTAATAGTAGCTATATAATGTATATATAACTATAGGTACCGGGTATGGCTTGTAATATGAGCAAATAATTAAAACATAGAGCATACTCCTCAAACTAAACAACATTAGTTCAGCGACTTTTTTTTTTTTTTTCAATATTTATTACCCTTTTAAGTTTATTCAAAGAAGCAATGTAAAGCTAACTGCTTGATGTTTGTAGCGTGACATGCGACGTCAGTTGGGTTCTAGGATAGCATACATTGATAGCAGTATTTAATTTGTATGAAAAAAGGAAAATTCAAAGACTCCATTATTTTTAAAAGTCGCTGAACAACATTTAGTTCGTTAAGTTTGACGAGGATGACCTATGTTTTAATTTTTTTGTCGTATTTACAGGCCACACCCGGTATAAAAAAATCTATTAGAAAAACTTTGTTTCTCAACTTCTATGAAACTGACATGCGTCCTTTTGAACTATCACGGCAGAGCACACATCTTCATTGTCTTTTAGGGGTTAGAATTCCATCGTAGTTTGCACGAATATCGTTTAAATATTATAATGGTATTCATTTCCTCTTCATGTTGGTTTCGGCTCCATTAATCCCTTTCTAATGACCAGGTCTCCATTAGTCATAGACATAAGGCAAGAGAAAAAATTCCAAGACAAACATTTTAATTGCTATCTATATATTTACTCGTATGTCAATTAGAAAATGAGATAATCCCATTATCCCACTAATATTATAAATGCGAAAGTTTGTAAGTCTGTTTGTTTGTTTGTTACTTCATCACGTCTAAACCATTAAACCGATTTAGATGAAATTCGGTACACAGATAGTTTGAGTCCCGGAGAAGGACATAGAATAGTTTGTGTCCAGGAAAATCTGGAGGAGGAGGGATAGGGACTTGGAGGTCTCAGCTTTGGAGGAGACAAACTGACAAATTGACCGATAATATGTTAATTTAATCAATATTTAATTCAAGAACTTTTAGTTGGCTAACTTGATGTTTTTTTTTATACGGTTACTAGAATAAAAGTGGTAATTTTACTAAAACAAAAAATTGGTTCAACTGTTCAACTCATAGGTAATTAAGAATACCGAATTAACTAACTCCCGACTAAAAATAAACTTGCAAGGTCTATACCTAACTCACACAGCCACTAGTTATGAGCATATTAGGTACATGGAATCTATCTTCTACATAATCTACCTACACTCTTTATTAAAAAATACTATCAGCTATATTTAAACATTCATCTTTTCTCCTTTTTTCTGTAAAAATAATATAAAATTAAAAT
Organism: Choristoneura fumiferana; assembly: GCF_025370935.1. Lineage (NCBI taxonomy): Eukaryota > Metazoa > Arthropoda > Insecta > Lepidoptera > Tortricidae > Choristoneura > Choristoneura fumiferana. The sequence goes on along the minus strand of NC_133483.1, from coordinate 11,269,178 downwards.
AAATTCTTGGTAAATGAGTAAGAATATGAATGAAAGCTTCTGGTCTTATTTATTAGGTACACGGTGACGTAGCGAACCGTTTGCTTGCAGTCTGTTTCAAAAATCGTTCTAGATAAAACAACATATAAGATGTTAATAAATCTTTATTAAAGACATTGTCACGCACTGCGACAAGATGTACAGTCGAGTTTATAAACTTGTGACACGGCTCTATTGTTAACGGCGTAGAAGCGTGTTCAGATATTTTTGATCAAATGTTTGCTCACAAGTTTATGAACTCGACTGTACAAGGATACATTTCTTAAAAAATATTTGGTTACAGCGATACGAATGTTGTATTCTTAGAGCCTTATTTTATAATGGTTAAGATTGGGGAGCAGGCTGGTCGTCACCAACGTGTTGGGTAGGTTGGTATCCGTTTTTGTCGGCGACGAAGGTAACCGAGACGTGTTGGCCATCAGGAGCGACGTATTTGTAGCTGCCCTTAACAGAAAGACCCTGTTGGTCGGTGTCGTTCTTGTATTCTCCCTGCTCTTGCCTTTGCGTACCGTCGCTGGTCTCGAAGCTGAAAAAAAGTTAGTAACAATTCGGTTAAAATTCTGTGAATTGGAAAAACATAAAGTTTGTTCTAGATATTGAAAAAAAAATCTGGAATATTTCAGCAGGTGGTTCCTTGATTTCGGCTAAAACCCTTGTAATTTTTGTGTTTGGCAAAAATTTGTCGATGTTATATACGACGTCTCAAGGCGTGACTAAATTTTTAATCAAAATTCCGATGAAATTTCTCTATAGGAGTTTCCAGTCAAACTGACACAATCATCTACTCGGACTAAAATATTCTAGGCTAATGGTAAAACATCGTAAAACACTTAGTATTTGATTTTCCCTTTACATTTTTTTTAATGTAGGTAGCTACCTACGTATTTTGTATGATTTGTTCCACGAACATAACTGTAATATTTATGAAGACTGATAAGTTGTTTAAGCTTTGTATAATCGTAAATGGTGCAGAATTACTTACTCAAAGTTGTATCCGTTGACATCGAGTTCTGAATCTTGTTTGACAATCTGGACGGGTGCTGCTTGAGGCTTGTCCTGGGGCACGGCAAACACGAAGGCAACGGCAGCCAGGGCGCAAATAGTCTACAAAAAAAATATTCATATAAAAACTCAAAAAACTTTTTGTATTTAAAAGAGCAAAGTTTTGACACGAAAGGTTTAATTATAATTATTATATACCTATCAGGTTTATAACCGTAATTCTAAATTTAAAATAAGCTAAATTTGCGAGCTATTTAAAGCAAGTAATTTCTGTATTTTGCTGTCTTATTTTAAGCAGTTTTGTTTTTTAGCGACGTTAATTTTAAATATTTTTTTCTTACAAAATGGATAATTGAGGTAAAAAAACCAAACAGCTTTTAGTGATACGCCTTGTGTCTGTAAATTAAAACTAAATTTGCACTGTGTAAGATCACCGTTATTTTTTTTATCAATACATTATCTTATCACTATTTTCACAAAGCACTTTTGGGATAACTTACAATTTTCATCATTTTGAAGTTTTTTTTGGGATTTTTTTGGAGGTATGTGTTGATGGTTGGACGAGTCCCGAATGTCTACTGTTTGGAGTGACAACTTGAGCTATAAATATCCTCTCCATAGTATTGACAATGAGATGTTTCGAAGTTTCATTGGCAAGCCGAGGTGTTAATCACAATAATGCAAACAGTATGTTTAAGGTGATCCATGAAAACGTTACGAGGATTTGTCAATCGTGTAAATTGTTTACACTTGACGGGCCGTGCATCACTTAACCTACATCGCTTTGTATTTTAAGTTTTTTTAAACCTATCCCTCCCTCTTCGCCTCCGCCTTTGTAACAGGTATCTCAAAGTTTGTCAATTGTATTTGTTTCTTTTCTTTTGTACAATAAAGAGTTTACAAACATAAAATCAAATAAGTACCTACTTGATTACATACAACCACACTGCCCGTAATAGCCAATACCCAAAGCATCCAAAAGTATGGAACAGACTAGAAAATTGACCATTATGATTTTAATTGAATTACTCACTAGTCACTAAAAACTATAGACTCCATTGCTATTCAGCGGGGTAATGTTGCTGTTGTAATGGAGACCTTTGAGTTGGGTAGGACTCTGGATAGGGATTGAATGGGCACGTATCTGAATATTGAAAATTGAAATATCTTTACCTCTTTACTGGTTGTTGTATAATCTAAGATTTCATTGTAATTAGTCATATTGTACCGCTTGTACCCGAATAAACATTAAAACATTACAAAATCGATAGTTAAAATATATAAATCGACGGTCAAAATATCGAACTTAACCTTACCTATTTAACCTACTTTCTATATTTTGACCGTCAATTTTTTAACTTTAGATACCTATTATTAATTTTCGATATTCAGATACGTTCCCCATCGGATATGTTAAAATTAATTCACGAGGTATTTTTTGTTTGTATATTTTATAAGGTTTGATGAGGCTTGTCTCGGAGTTGCGGATGTATCAATGTTATTTTTATATATTTTTTATTAATTTAATGAAGCATGTCACTATGGATCAAGTATGAGATATTGTCGTGGGTATATAAGATTAAATTGGCAAAACCAGTGTTATTTATTTCACTTGAGCTATGCGATGACTTTTTTCAAAGAAGTCACGTTATTGCTTTAGGGCGACTTCAGACTAGAATTTTATTCTACTTGTGTATGGTAATTTTTGGCATACGCGCTTACACGTGCGCTAGATTAAACCGAACGCGCGTGTACGCACTCATTCCGGCGGCGTGTTAAATGTTAGTAGAAAACTAAAACGCACCTGTATGCTCGTACACGCGCTTCCAAAAACGAGCTTATACGCGCGAATAAAACGCTAGTTTGTAACCGCCCTAACATAACATGGCCGCTACTAAGTGGGGGTCAAGCTTTGAATAAAACAGCGGTACATTCTACATTAAGCAGATTTATCAAGTGACCGCAATGCACGTAGCGAACTTATCTCGGATTTTTTCAGTTTGGATATATTCAGAATACTTTCAGTCAAACTAACTACTTATTGATGTAATGAAACATCTTGTATTGCTAGTCGAGGTATCCAAAACTTTATTAGACTATAGGAAGATAAATCATTTATTAAAGATTACAACCTAATAGTAACAATCTGGTTCATCTATTGTTGAATTTGAATTAGAGGACTAGCGTTGCTGTATTTCGTTTTGTCATTTGGCTGGCTTATAAAAAGTAGTAAAGTATAATTTCAAACTTGTTTTTAGATAAAAACTAAACTTACAAGTGAAATATCTGACGTCTAGCTGCTAGCTCACTTCAACCTTAAAAATACTTATTTTTTATGTCTGTGTATGTCAGAAAATAAATCTGAATCTGAAATCTGGAATAAATCCTGAATCTGAAATAATAGCTTAGGCGTAGGGTTCAGCTGACACTAGATATTCATAGATGCCTACAATTTTTTACGGAACCCTCAGTGTACGAGTTCGTCTCGCAATTTTACCTGTTTTTGTGCAATTTTAATTGACTGTGCTGGCACTGTCATTCAACTTACATTATTATTATTGTTTATACCAAATTAGAAGTCAATCCAATCCAACCACTGGCAGAAGTTTACATTCGATTTCCAAATTTTCCATGATTTGTATTTGAAAAGCTTGTAATAAAAAGTTAGAATTTATGATCGGTCCCAATAAACAATCTATGGATAATTTTTCTTACCTATAGTAACATTTTGATGCATTGAAACTTCGCTTTTAACTATAATATTATTATTGATCTGTGTATGGAACGTAATCTTTGATCTTGATTTTTATATACCTTTCATTGTTGTATTGACACGAAACTTGGCTACCAAGCCAAGCCAAGCCAAGTTACAATTGCCAGGTTACGATATTCCGTCTTAGAGGTCCAGTGCATTATTATGCATCGTACCCTAGCCGTGTTTAAGCTTGTTAGAATAGCCTTACCCTATACTTTGACCAAGAATAGTATCTAGTCTTGTGATGGTTTACCATTAAAACGTGTTGTGTTTTTTGAAATATAATTATTATTATTATGGTTACCCTAAGATCTGGGTACTTTGACCCATTAAATAAATAAATATCACGGGACAATTCACACCAATTGACCTAGTCCCAAAGTAAGCTTAGCAAAGCTTTTTTTTTTTACTTGATGTAAGCCATATAATAAATAAAGAAAAAAAAGGCGTCCTAGCTTCAGAAATATGCGACAGACATTTCAAACATAGTATATTCATTTTATAGAGTACAGAAATATTTACTTACCATTTCGTTCTTACTTCACCGCACGTAATTTTCACTGTCTGCTTATCCTTTATATAACAAAATATCTTCTCTTAACTAGGTTAGCTGGAAGAGATCCCTTTTAAGGGGTAAAGCTCGCCTTTGTTCTCCTCTCAGTGTATTTTTATGTGCAATAAAGAGTTTACATACATACATACTTACGCAAATCCTAAGTACTTACCCACATGAGTATTTATTACGTAATAACCAGTATGTACCTATAAACAAAAGTTATGTAACCCACAGCGCAGTATCGCCCACTGTGCATTATGTCATTGTAACAGCATTTTCAATAAGATTCACTACAATATTAATGAACAAGAGATCAATTCATTGACGTTTATGTGTTAAAGTTCATTTGATTAGACCTATGAGCTAGATTTTTCATTATTTACAAAATTTCCTAATAACTTTGACATAGTTATAGTCACCATTAGATTATACGAGTAGATAGAGAAGGTAAGATGCTTAAAAAGCCTAAACAAGGATTGCTTTAGATTATTTAGAATGTGTTCAAAACTTCTGATCTTGTAAATCTCAAGGTAAAATGACCAAACTATTATATACAATCTATTATATCTGCCTTCATTTTTGCGCTGGATAGTGATAACAAACAATACTACATGTGCAAACCATAAGGTCAAGGGTAATTTCAAATAATTTTTGTTTTGCCTAGATGAATTTACTATATATCCTGATATTCCCACAGATCACTTTTAAATTCCAAAATCTATCACTAAGTCCAGAAAAATCATATTTGGCACGGCGTTTCGTCATAAGTACAACGTTAACGAAGGTCACTCCAAGGGAATTTAGTGAATTCACGAAAATTCAATTCGACTGCCAGATCTTATGGTTTACGCGAGCAAAGCCGCAGGTAAAGACTAGTTGTACATATTTCATGGTATTAAGATAATCTATATTATATCCATGTTTTCTTGATGCACTTCGTGCCTCACATCAAGCACTGCGGATTCACCTTTTAGATCATTTGATTAATCATCGGTAAATATCGACTTTAAACAAAAACATTATGATAAAGGTTACTTCTTCTACGTCGTCTTAGTATTATCCATACTAATATTATAAATGCGAAAGTGTGTTTGTTTGTTTGTCCGTCTTTCACGTCGAAACAGAGCGATGGATTGACGTGATTTTTGGCATAGACATAATAGTTTATACATGGGCTACTTTTGATCCCGGAAAATGCACAATTTCCGAGGGAACGGATCCGAATGCCACGCGGCCGAAACCGCGGGGAAAAGCTACTTATTTTATATAATAAATGTAAATTCGTAGGTATAAGCAAATTCAATGCAATTTTGGTATACTCTTTAAAAATTTAGTCAGTAAATAGACACTGTCTAACCTTTCTAAGGATCTGTAGTATGTAGTCCTATCAAAGACGCCATGTAGTTTCGCTAAGACTTGTCTTAATGTTTATCTATTCGCGACTTAGCTTAGAAACTGTCAGTGCTATCCCATAGTATATAGTACTGTTAGATTTTTTTTTTTAATTAAATTAAATTAAACTTTATTAAAAACCAACACCCGCAGTATATGTACCATCAGCCAAATATGTGGTCTACCACCCTAAAGTTGATAATCGTTTGCATGCCATAAAACAATAATGCCAATAGACGGCTCTGTCAACTTGAAAGTTCGACTCAAGCGACATAATAATATTAATTTGATAGGAACTTGTTTAAAAATTGATAGACACATATTTATGTTTTTATATCATCATCATTCATCATCATCATTGACAACAATTGACCTAGTCCCACCAAACTAAGCAAAGCTTGTACTATGGATAGGTACTATGAGATTTATATTGATAGTTACATATTTTTTATCATACTAGATTTGATTAAAACCTAAACCATAATGGTAGTAAATTCTCTCTTACTTGAATCTTAGACTATAAAGACTTGAGAGTCGATCAACATTAATAATAAATATTTGCCGCATATTAATACGGAACCCGCACTAAGCGGGGCCCAACACGCACATATCTAAAATTTAAAGTTTGTTTTGTACTTTTTACTTAATTTGTAATTTAGAACAAAAGGTCAAAGTTATCTTAATCGTGTATCTGCGAAATATTAGTTTGTATATGATGTGATTTTTAATTGAACCTCGTAAAATGTAAATGAAGTATTTTACATGGGGTACATTTACATATCTAATGTAACGTAAACATCCTACCCAGGTGCTCGTTTAACGAAAATACGATGTAATCATTATTTTTTATCTCTAACTATGAAAGAAACTATGAGAAGAGATAAATGAAATGTTGGACTTAGTGCTATTTGTAAACTACCGACACATACCTACAACGTCTGAAATGAAATAAAAAAAACTTGGAGGGTTCCTTAGATGCATGCAACCGACGAACAAATTTGGTTTATAAGCGTACGACAATGTAGAATACCTACCTGTTAAAAATATAAAATAGATGACCAATAAAATATTATTATGTTTAATAGTTAACTATTTTAAGTGAATATTTAAATATTTAAAAGTTTCAAATATCGTAAAAATTGACAAGTTGTATTATAAAATTTGAACCAAAAATAAATACTTCGTAGATATCGAAATAAACAGTTTGTCTTCTCCTTTGTTTTGCTTCTACGATCGTTGTGATAACTAGCCGGTTTTCTACATCCAGAGTAAGATTGACCTATAAACATAGGTAGTTGTAGACGAAGAAGACAAAAAATTCAAATGTGATTCTAAATGAACCCACATTTTTTGCCTTGGCATTACATTACCACAGTTACTTTTCTTAGGACGAACTCATCTTGAAATTATGCTGTGCATATTGTTAAGTTCATAATGACATTGAAATGCCAAGATATAAATAATCTTCCCAACAAAAAACTCTAATCACATAAAGTTTTTTATATGAAGCCCTTGAACAAAGTGCCTCTACACTCATGAAGCCGCGGAAAATGATTCTTTGCTATACAAATTATGTTTACAAACCATCAAATTAAAAAAAAACGGCCAAGAGCGTGTCAAAATAGGGTTCCGTGGCCATTACGAGAAAATCAAGTAATATTTTACTAAGGATTTCGTATTTTATACGGAATCTTCCATAGTTTAGGTATATTTTATACCTAAGGCTGCGATTTACTCTTAAACTACTGATAATTCTCAAGCAAACTTAGCCGTTATAATTTTCCTTGAAAGTACTACTACCATCCTGAATTTTTTCAAATGTTTCCACCCACCGGTTTAAATTTTAGAGGGGGGACGCTCGATTTTAATGAAAATTTGCACTTTAAAGTTGAATATTTTGCAAAAAAAATGACGAATCGAAAAATCATTTTAGCAAACCCCTAAAGGAAAATACAAACTGAAATACAGATGCACAAAAAAACCAGAAAAATAAGACCATCACTGGGAATCGAACCCAGGTCCTCGGTAATCCGTACCGCGTGCTATACCGCTACACCACTGATGGTCAACGGTACCGACACGAATTTCCCCTATGCACCTCATATCTCAGCTTGTTTGTTTCTTATTTAGCCACTTAAGCAGTGACGCTAGCGACATCTATGCCGTAGCCCTCATCGAGAAACTTTTTCGGCACTCCATTGGAACTAACCGCTCACCCGGACAAGAGATATCGTTACTAAGCAATCAAATTAAGATTGGTTTTTTGGAATCTTTTTGTATTTTTTATTTCAATTCCAAATTTTTTACTTTTACGGTCATCCCGTAAAACCTAAATTGAAAATACAAACTGAAATATAGATGCACAGAAAAACCAGAAAAATATATAAAATAAATAAGAAACAAACAAGCTGAGATATGAGGTGCATAGGGGAAATTCGTGTCGGTACCGTTGACCATCAGTGGTGTAGCGGTATAGCACGCGGTACGGATTACCGAGGACCTGGGTTCGATTCCTAGTGATGGTCTTATTTTTCTAAGCCATTGTTTATTTATGGATTTTATTTTCTAAGTAGGTATTGCGAAATATTCAACTTTAAAGTGCAAATTTTCATTCAAATCGGGCGTCCCCCCCCCCTCTAAAATCTAAACCGGTGGGTGGAAAAAATTTAAAAAATTCAGAATGGTAGTAAGTATATCAAACTTTCTAGGAAAACTATAACGACTAAGTTTGCTTGAGAAATATTAGTAGTTTATGAGTAAATAGCAGCCTAAGGTATAAAATATACCTAAACTTGAAAGGTTCCGCATAAAATACGAAATCCTTAGAAAAATATTACTTAATTTTTTCGTAATGGCTACGGAACCCTATTTTGGGCGTGTCCGACACGCTCTTGGCCGGTTTTTTATTATATTACGTACTTAGATAGCTTGCGATATTTCTACGACCTATGGGATATATTATAGTGATAAACAAATTCTTCGCAGACAGAGTTGCTGGAAATAGCTAATCCTATTTCCTACTAATATTATAAATGTGAAAGTTTGTGAGAGAGTGAGTGAGTGAGTATGTTTGTTACTCCTTCACGCTGAAACGGCTGGACGGATTTGGATAAAATTTGGCAAAAAAATGGTTTATAACCTGGATTAAAACATAGGATACTTTTTATCCCGATATTCCCGAGGGATAGGGATAAAATCTCCTAATAACAACCGCTAGGCTTAGTCATGAAATTTAGTATGTAGGTAGCTGGACATCTGTAGGTAATAACACATAGGCTAATTCTTATTCCGATATTCCCACGGGATAGGGATAAAATCTTGAAATATCAATCGCTGGGCTTAGAGTCATGAAATTTGGCATGGGTGTTTTAATTTAACGTCAATGAAAACCACGATGTAATTTTAGGGAATTGCCACGAGAATTTAATAAAATCCCCGAATTTCAATTCAACTGCTGTATCTAATGATTTACGCGTGCGAAGCCTCGGGTAAACGCTAGTTCTTAATAAAGCTACGAGTAAGTTAAACCGATAAACATTAACCACTTAATAAATAGGTGAAGTTAAAAAAAACGGGGTCAGAAGGTTCTCGAATGGCGTCCGCGGACCGGGAGACGAGCTGTCGGTGTCGGTAGGCCTCCAACAAGATGGAGCGACGACCTAGTTAAGATCGCGGGCTCGCGGTAGATGCGGAAAGCACAAGACCGGTCTGAATGGAGAGCCTTGGGAGGCCTATGTCCAGCAGTGGACGTCTTGCGGCTGACATGATGATGATGATGAAAAAAAAAACACCTTAGTCATAGTACCTAAAACTTGTACGAAAAACCTATTGTGACACGAAAATTTGCCATACTGTTTGGTATGGCGTTATGGGATAGAGTGGGGGTGGGGTAATTTTTTAGTATCACAATGTTTTTTTTTCCAGTCAGTTATTACGTATAGTTAGCTGCGTATATTGCGTAATCTATTTCGTCTGTTTGCTTTAGCTGCTAATGCACAAAGTAATAAATAAATGTAATACCTAAATGTGGTTAGGATTTGATACAACGATTTGAAAAATCTTTAAATTCAGTAAGTTGTTCAACAGTACCTACGTGACACCGTTGTGGTCTTAAAATACTTTTCCAAATATTCAACGCAATTCAAATCAAATGCGTTGGTGGTGCTTAGCCTACCATGCGCATCAAGTGTGCATTCTGTTTGACAGTGGGCATTGCTGACCTATTCATTGTATGTCGTATGTTGCAACGAGACAACTCGGCTAGGAAGTTCAAGTCCATTCATTTCGTTTTAAAATCTGTTGCCTAGGTATTAATATATGAATTATACAGACATGCAATTAAAATATTCCGCACGATTAATCTTTCATTAAAGATGCAGTCTCAGTTGCTGCATAACAGGTATATCTTTGCCAGAAGTTATTATCATTCATAAGTTTCAGGGGTGATGCAGTCTCAGTTGCTGCATAACAGGTATATCTTTGCCAGAAGTTATAGATATAGGAAAAAAACGCATTCATATGCTAGTTTCAGGGGTGCATATACAAATTAAATTCATATTTTTGGGTCCTTGATTTCTTGTACCTACCATGAATCTACAGAAGATAATATTGATTTCAGTGAATCACATATAAAGTAATTTAAAGCAAACATGTGATTGAGTAAATCTAAACCTGCAAAAGAAAAGAAGAAATAAAAGTTCATATGAACTACCTTTATAATTTCCTAAAGATTTCGATTTCGAAGTGTTAGAAATACTCGGTTTCATTTTTGAATTTAATGCGTTATTTTTACTACTTAGACCAGCGACCAACAGAAGTGGTTTTATGGCAAGAGTAGGTAGGTAGGTATACATAATAAGTTGTGCTAATTGGTGTACCTACATATAAATGTGCAAAGATGTTTATGTTATAATTATTCGTGATCATGACCGAAGTACCACATCGACTGATTGTAAATCTACAGATAAACTCGTTTAGTCTAGTGATATTCCTCTAGTTGTCCTTGAGTGTACAATATTTGTTGGGCATTTTAATTGATAACAATCTAATTCAATTAAATATATTCATGTAGCTGTGAAATCCACTCCTGATATTTTTCATTTTCTTTGATAATAGGAGAAAAACAGACACAATAATACAGACACAAATAGCGACAACGATACCGCTGAAATAAAGCAAAATACATTTTTTCAGTGCTTGATGCACCTCTCGGTTTTTCGGAATACATGTGTGAAAATACACTTAAAAAATAATCATGAGCTTTATGGTGAAAGAAAACATATTAGGTGAATGAAAGTTAATTCGGATAACTCACGTCTTAAGTCGAGTTTAGCTTGACACGTTTCGGGCTAATTCGTAGCTCCTCTAGGAACTAACCTCTATTTAAGACTAATTTGAAGTCTGTACGAAACCCAATAGATAGTATCAGTATGTCTTGGTTTACGCCTGCTGACTCCTGAAGCCTCAAATAAATATTTCAGGGACTCTTATAAGAACGTCTTGACATAACTATAAAAGAGTAACAATATATAAAAGAGTTAAGACAGAAAATGCACAGCAAATGCACAGGATCATAATGTTTGACAAACATATTAGTACTAGGTGATCATACGAGTAAAGGCGCACTAACAAGAGATTTTTTAAATTTTCTCGGGATAGAGAGCCAACCAGTTTTTTAATCTACCACAGGAGCGATTTTTTTTTCACTTCTCATGCTCTTAAAATGTTACTTTAGTCTGTGCATATCGAGACTAAAGCTCCTTTTTGTTCTCTAGGGATTAAAGTATTTTTTTAAATTTACGTTAGAAACCCCTAAACAGCCAACACGGTGTTTTTGTGAATGGAGGATTTTTAGCGCGTGGAGGTAACCTCAAAATGACAACTGTGAAAAAATATTAAAAAAACACGATTTAATTTCGTGAAACACAATGAATGATTACGAATATGAATCTATCCAATTATATTAAGGGTTAATTCATTTTATTATGCATAGTCCAATTTTTTTTTTAATAGGTTTCAATTTTGAAACTGTTGGCTAAATATGCAAGCTTTTGAAGCGTCACTTCATAAACAATGAAAGAAAAGATTTTTTTGAATGTTTTTGTTATTTGAATTTTAAACAGATGGCATGATCATTAGTTAAGCGTACGTTTTTAAAAAGTAATATTGTAATTTTGAGAAAAAAACATTGTTTTTTTTTCCTCGCATTCAAAATGAAAAGTAGAGTGTTTAACGCGAGACTAAACCATAATGCCTCTCGAACTATAGCCACCCTCGCTCTGATCGGGTGGCTAAACATCTAGTGTCGTTATGGCTTGTTTTAGTCCCTTGTTGAACAATCTACTAATTTTAAAAGCTTTTATTTAAATGTATCTTGTACTCGTATCTATGTATGTGCGGGTCAAACCTTGCAAGTTAAATTTGACCCTCTTTTAGTAGTCGGATTGTCTTGAAATTTGGCATACTTATGTAAATTGCGTAACAATACAATAATCTGGTAGTGACATTTCTGGTAGTCCGGCCAGGATCGTCTCAGCATGACGGAACTCTTCAACGGTTAATGGCATAGACTTCTAATTTGGTATTGCAAATGTAGTTTGGATGACAATGCAAGTATAGTCAACAAAAAGTACAATCAGCAAAAAGCTTTTATTAAAAAGCTTTTGGTAAAAAAACTTTTGGTAAAAACCAAAAACTTATTATTTTTTACATACCACTTCTTTATTATTTCCCTTACACTATGTAATGCTAAATCAAATTTCACAATTTCTTTTCGCACCATAATAATGTCGATAATCAGTTGGCAGAATTTTGCAAACGATTGTAGCTGTGTGCCCATTACAATGATTATGAAGATTCTTAACGAGACCATTGTGTTCTCACTCACGTTCTGTTTCCCAATTCGTTTGTCACTAATTCTATGTTCAGGTCTTTTAATGCCTACTTAAGTCTAATAAAGAAGATTAGCAACTCTATTTAATTAGGTAGAAATTGCTGACATAAATTGTACCCGTAGATAGAATGAAGTCAGAAATGTTTGTAGATATGCCATCAAATTCTACTGATTTACGTAGTGTGTGATAAAATGTGGCTAAATCAAATATCAGAGCTCTTAGATCGTTGATATCTTTACAATCAAACATCTCCGTCAATGTAGTATTAAAAAAAACACAAAAAAGAACTAGGTATGGGGATTTTACTAATATTACAAATACGATAGTTTGTGGTTGTTGATGTATGAATGTTTGTTCCTCTTTCATGGTAAAATTTAAAAAAAGATTGAAATTGGGCACACAGATATTTCATAACTTGAACGATAAACTAATTTTGCAAACGAAGCAAAGGTATGCAACAGCGGGTAATGATTAGGTTTTTTTTTGCATTAAATAAGCTCCTGTTACTTACTAGTAACGAGTATAATAAAAAAAAAAATATATCATCTTAAATAAAATACACGTAACGAATAATCATTAATATTATAAGATCACACAAATTTTGTAAATCTACATAATTGCGTCTGATGATGTACTGACATTAACTTTTAAACCATGAGAAAAAGAAAGAAATCAAAATGTTGGATTCATGCTTCTGTACCTACTTCGTTATTTAATCCAACAAGTAACTTCATTTACTTTTTTGAAGAAACGATATATAAGCACAAGAAAACTGTGATAAAGTAAGAGAAGAAGACACTTCAATTAGTAATCTAGGTAGGTAAGTAACTTTTATTTTTCAATTGTTTCAAGTAGGTCCGAAGTTTTCAAAAAATGTGGGGTCTCAGCGGAGAGTGAAGCGTACCGAACCGATCCATCCCACTTGACGTCACGTCAGCCTGCAGGCTTGCATCTCAGAATATATATAAAATGAACGATCTTACACTAGCTACTCATTCGTTAGTTTGTGCTCAACCCGAATACAAAGCAACATGATTAAATACGTGAGTAATGTTTTTCTCAATTTTTAATTCTAAAGGTCGTATTCATATTTGTGTTTATTTTCAAATGTATAATTACTGTTTACCTATTGCAAAAGTGTGTCGTGACTCTTGGATGACGTTATGAGCTAGAAGCAACAAACTTACAAATGATTTGTGGATGTTTGTTTGGCTTAGCCTTGAAAGACATAGTTACTAAATATATATTAATACAAAGAACTTATTAGCGTACTTTTTACTGCCTGATAAAGTCTGTGACTGTAACTCGCGAATGGCTGAACCGATTCTAATTTTTAGGGTTTTTAAAGAAAATTAATCACTCCAAAGATTAAGTTTATACAATGTGTTATTTTTTATTTCCGTTACTATAACAGAAAATTCAACAAGTCAAGGGAAGCAGTTATTTCAAGATACTAGTGGCCCAGCTCTTGCTGTTTAAAAGATCATCAAGACTTAGGGGCTGTTTCACCATCCATTGATTAGCTTTAACTGACGGTTAAATGTGATACCGTCTCCGTCTATTCGAACAAAACAAATAGAGACGTCATAACACCTAACCGTCAGTTAACACTAATCAATGGATGGTGAAACAGCCCCTTAAGATAGTTAATTATACGCAGTAAAACAGTATAAAGAGGTTCTTAATTTGTGAAGTTTTATTTAAAGCACATATAATTAGCAAAAGAATGTTTAAAAGGGAGTTTTTTACATTCTCTTATGTATCACTTCAAACGACATTCATCAAGTTTGCGAATTTAACAATTAACACGAACTTATATTACACATGAAAACAAATCCTAATAAATAATAAAAAACCGAGTTCATTAAAAGTAGCTATACCTGGTAATCGATTCCTTTTGATTTGCCAAAAAAAGATAGGAGCCGTCTCACACTGGAACCCACATACATTGCAGTGCTCAAAACTAAAATAAGTACAATTTTAACAAAAAAAGTACCTACTGTTCTACATTCGTAACGTGAAGCAGTGCATATAATTATTATTTTTAACATTATATTAATAACTAGCTTTTGCCCGCGACTTCGTCCGCGTGTACTTTAGTTATATGGGCATATGTTTTAATTAACCCCGTTATAATTGTGACATTTGTATCTGTGTGCATAGCGAAGTACTGCCGTAAACGATAGGTAACAGTTTACTAAAGTACTTCGCTATAAACAACATTTTTTACCAGTTTTGAAGCTAGTTTATGAAAAGTTTTATGCAATGCACGAGAGTAAATTAATTATCTCGTGTGCTTCCGGCGAGAACCGAATCTTACTCTAGAACCCGAAGTATATTTCGAATGTGCCCTGTACATTATATTTTGTAAATTAGGTAAAAGATAAATAAGAAAGGATAATTATATTAATATTATTGATTTTAATATGCACAACACGATGAGTAACTTTTAAGTAAAGTACCTACTGCATAATTATTTGCAAAATTATTTCACACATCATTTTAAATAACAATTTAATAGTGTTACTTTTATTAATATTTTTAAATTAGTCTATTTTTAAATGTATTTTATGTGTATCGAATAAAAGTTCGATTAGTTTATTTAATTTCCACAGTTTATGTGTACATTTTGTATGAAAAACCCCCTCCCCTATTGAAGTCGCCAACACCATACGGATTATTTTAAATTGTGACCAGCCATATTTTTAGTCTAGAAATAAGGAAGTCTCATAGAAACTCCCTCCTAATAAGTCCATATCCAGTCCATGTCCATATAATCCATAAATGAGAAAATTTCCGTACAAACTTTATCCCTATTTTTACCCCCTTTGGGGATGAATTTCTAAAAATCCTTTCTTCGTGCTCACTTACATCATAAAAAGAAGCCCTGTACCAAATTTCAAGTCTCTAGGCCCAGCGGTTTGGGCTGTGCATTGATCTAAGTTAGTCAATCAGTCAGTCAGTCAGTCAGTTTCTTCTTTTATATATATAGATAGATAGATAAAGATAATAACAAAAATTGCCTATAATCGCAGTACATATTTATCGATAAAAACATGTTGACAGCTTCTGAGTAAATATTTTTGAATTACTAATTGTCAGAGGTCGTGTGCATGTGATGATGGGATCGGAAGAAACCAAGTCTATTAAAAACATCCGTCATGTTGTTGACTCTTGAAGTTTTACTGTACTTATTACTAATTATGTGGTTTTACGACAAAATAGCTCCCGATACATTTGAAAATCCTTATTCCTCGCTTCCTGGGCCTTTTCACTTAAACTGCCAATTGGAATCAAGTACTCAGATATTATTGCATCCCCATGAATGAAGATTTTATGGACGGTAGTTGTCATGGGACACCACGGGTACCAGTGATACATATAATTTGGCTGTCTGTAAACAGTAGGTATGCTTTGAATTTAAACGCATCGATCTTGTAGCCACTGGAAAGGGATGAATGAGATCTTCATTTACCAATGATTTCAGCTGATATTACGTAATTTTGGAAAAGTTTTCAAGCTACATTACCATTATTATTAGTAAACGTTTTCTTTAAATTCTACACGAATTATTTGTTTGTTTGTAGCTGTTATATTTGGTCCACCTCTTCGTCAATTTTGTGTTTTAAATCCTCAGGATAGTTGGTTTTAAATACTAATAAAGGTCTTTGAATTTGTTTTTTATTGTTTTGTGTTTACTTTTAAATAATATGTTCCACATTTCTTGACGTTTGACTAATTTTATCTATTTTTGCATCTGAAATGGGCACAATGTATACAAATAACAATAAGTTGAAATATCACGCACTAAAAAGTAGTTTTTGTGAGAAAAAAAATATATCGCTAAAATTAAAACGCCTGATGAATAGTCATAGCAAAAATTTGGGTCCGTTTTCGAAAACTGGACAACATCTTTTACTTTCGTATAAAGAATCATAATAACGACCACTTCTGTAGCTGTATGCACTAGAAATAATTAAAAGATGTCCATTATCGGAAATAAATTATTTTTTATTAAAATACGATACAAGTTACTATTTGTCGAAACACCAGGAATACTATAGCGTTTTTAGAAGATCTTCATCCTCATCGCAGCCTATATACGTCCCACTGCTGGGCACAGGCCTCCTCTCAGAACAAGAGGATTGGGAACTTCACACGCACCATTGAATTGCTTCGCAGGTTTGTGCAGGTTTTTGTTTCCTCACGATGTTTTCCTTCACCGCAAAGCTCGTGGTAAATTTCAAATGTAATTCCGCACATTCATTTCGAAAAACTCAGAGGTGCGAGCCGGGGTTTAAACCGGGGTGTAATCTACATACCACGCTCAAGAAAAGTCATTGCAGGTTTGGTCTAGAATTAACTACAATTTGCTTAAAAGAACAGTACTTTGTTAATCAAACTTTACCACGACTGAGTTTCATATAAAATCCTAGAAATTTGACATAATATCTACAATTACGTAAGACAACTGATAATGAAGAGATTTCTCTGCAGTGAGGTGAACTATTTCCTTGTTTATGCATTATGATTCAATTTAAGTAAAAATACGCACAATTTCAAAGTTGAGTTTTGAGCACTCTAATGTATGGGCCGGTTCCAGTGTGCGCGTCTGTCGAAATTAACGGAGATCAGGAAAAACACATTGTATAGTCAAAGATAAGAAGATAAAACCGACATCAAAAATCATATATTGTAGTAAAAGAAAAGACAAACATTGATACAGACGAAAAATATTTAACCATGCCTTTCAATGCCATTAATATTATGTTGTTAGGTACATGAATTTGACACGACAATTGTCTCTAATATATAGAATGACTCCAAAGCCGTGGACAGGAATAATTTAGTCGCATGTTATTATAATTTACTTATGACTACTTTACCTTATGGTGCCGAGACGTGGACACTCACGGTTGGGCTGGTCCACAAATTTAAAGTCGCTCAGCGAGCTATGGAAAGGGCTATGCTCGGAGTTTCTCTGAAGGATCGAATTCGAAACGAGGAGATCCGACACAGAACTAAAGTCATCGACATAGCTCACCGGATAGGCAAACTGAAGTGGCAGTGGGCCAGCCATATCAGTCGAAGAACCCATAACCGCTGGGGCAAACAAGTTCTTGAGTGGAGACCGCGAATCGGCAAGCGTGGCGTAGGACGCCCTCAGACTAGGTGGAGCGATGATCTTCGCAGGTTAGCTGGCAAGAACTGGATGAGACTGGCCGAGGATCGTGCTCAGTGGCGTGCAACTGGAGAGGCCTATGTCCAGCAGTGGACTAAGATAGGCCGATGATGATGATGATGACTTTACCTTAGTTAATATTGAAAACTGTAACTTTTCGTGTTAACTAGTTCAATTAGAATTTTAAGTTTATCAGGAATATGTTACTCTACATTTAATTTTGAAGTTAAATTGCAATATTTTTAAGATTATTTTACCAAGATAAATTGCTGGCTGAAAACATCTAAACAGATCTGTAAAAAAGTTTACATTGAAAATTTCAGATCATGATATTACACTAACTATAGGGTATTGTAACCATTGAGAATTGCTGATGTTCACATTTTTCAAATAATTATAGTTCCAATATTTAGTTACATAAATGAAAAGGAACTTTATCGAAAACCTTGAACAACTGCGTCGATGACAATGATTGAATCATTATTGCTTACGACGAAATATATTTACTTATTATGTTTACGTCTACGGGGTCAACCTTTATATTTTATTTTGCATCTCTACTCTGGTGTAGGTACATCAGAACAGTTTTAAGAATTTGATAATAAATAGCTTTTGGAATCTTTACCATAAAAGAGAAAAACTCAACCCTTACAGTAATTACTGCGTTGTCTGTCTGAGAATTTGAAAGTATAAGTACCTACACAAAAAACCGCGGGTATCAATTAACCTTCAGGGATTGTTAGAATCTTAACATTTAACATAGTACGTCGATCGCTTGCCACCGCGTCAGTGCCTTCGGCTTTAGACCCTGGTGCCGTGGAAGCTCGGTAGGCCCTGGTGTGGGACGCTACATGCGTTGATACTTTCGCTCTGTCCCACATCCTGGCAACTGGCTCACAAGCCGGCGCTGCGGCTGATCAGGCCCAACTCCTCAAGCGCCGCAAGTACTCCTCTTTATTAAAAGATTACGAGTTTGCGGCGCTTGCTGTTGAGACTTTAGGGCCTTGCTATGAAGTGTTTCATAAAGGCCCTTTCTTCCCGGTTGATCGACACATTTGGGGACCCAAGAGCTGGTACGTATTTATCCCAGCGGATCGTACTTGCGGTCCAAAGCGGTAATGCGGCCAGCATCATGGGAACTCTGCCACAGGCAGATCTTTAGGACAGGGTGTTCTTTTTATATTTTTTATTTTGATAGAAACATATAGATATAATTTAGTTAAGGTTTCTTAGGTAAGTTTTCTTTGTCTACTTATTATTATTATATTATGTTAAAAACTGAAAGAAAAAAAACAAGAAATAGTTGATAAAAATATATCCTAGTTAGATTACTTACTTATTTTTATTTTTTAGGTGGTGAATTCACCTTGTTTTAAAAAATAATTACTAACAACAACATTGTCTGTGAAGTAATTATATCTTTAGTATTAAAAAAAAATGTTTTATTGCAAGCAGAAAAAAAAATACCTACCCAAAATTAATTTTTGGTGACTCGCGTCATCATTCCATCCACGTCGTATTATAAATTTTAAGCTAAAAATTACTTGATTTCAAATGTACAATTTACGTAAACAAAAACTGGTAATTAAGCGAATTATTCGATCGAGTCCACGGATTGAGTGATTCTCAAATGATGATCTTACATTTTTAAATGCGGTGTTTGGGGACTATTACATACACATGCATACATGCAAATATCATACGTCACTTCACATTTTGTGATTTCATTTTCTCTAATGGGCCAATCAACTTTTTTACCGACACTAATCTGTCCGCGACATTTTTCAGACAATTGCAGATTTTTGTAAGTAACCATGTTTTTCTGTAATTTAATAGATGGTGTTCATGAATACATGCCATCCTACGTAAGTTTAAGCTATTAAACCGTGAAATATCTTGTTGGAAGTACGATTTTTGATTTTTGTAACGCCAGAGGCAATTTTGGTAATGCAGGAGACGCCCAAACTGTCTGTAAAATAGTTGATTGGCCCTATTACGTATCAAAAGAAACTATCTTCTATCTCAACTTCTCCATCTAATTTTGGCAGGTGACTGTTCTTTGCGTCCTAGCCGCCGTGTGCGCCGCAGCCCCCCAACAAAACCCTCAGGATGTGGCGATCTTGAGATATGACAGCAACGTTCAGGCTGACGGATATGACTTTGCGTTAGTGTTTACCTTATGTATTTAAAATGGTTTAAAAGCATCTTTTCAGTCCATTTACATGATCTCTTAGGTATAAAAAAGGACCACCGGACCTCCTGGCAACATTCACAATCATAATTTGCAAGCTTTTCTGATTTCAAAACTATTCACAGAATGTGGTCCTCTAATTATGCATACACAACTCCCTCCAGAACCCGCTCTATAAAAGCACTGTGATCGTATAAAACAGTTATTATTTTTCAACAAATACGCATTTGAGCTGTTTTTGTCTTAGGCTGTGTTATCGCTATCACCCTCTCTCTTTATTCTCGTTCTATATTGTTTTACAGAGTGTGCTGAAAGCTGGTCGCATGTTCAAAATTCAACTTAAACAAGCTAAATGCTTTTTTTCAGGTATGAGACCAGTGATGGTACTTCCCGCCAGGAATCCGGGAAGTTAGATAACCCTGAATCCGAGAACGCGGCACTCACTGTCACTGGCGAATACGCATATATCGCCCCCAACGGCAAACACTACAAAGTCATCTTCACCGCTGGCCCCAACGGATTCCAACCCAAGACTTCCCTTGGAGAGAAAAAATAAGCCATAACCGCACTGAGTAACTGGACAAGCGCTGACCTTTGTAAATACTCTTCCAACCCTACGGT
Organism: Choristoneura fumiferana; assembly: GCF_025370935.1. Lineage (NCBI taxonomy): Eukaryota > Metazoa > Arthropoda > Insecta > Lepidoptera > Tortricidae > Choristoneura > Choristoneura fumiferana. Next base: position 11,248,547 of record NC_133483.1, on the reverse strand, counting down.
CGTGACCAGTTTAAAAGCCTTGTATTAACTTGCGCAACTTTTAATAATGATGTTTTTTCGAAGCAGCTTGTTGATATACCAGTATACGTTAGATCTCATCTAATTCTCTCAGAGCATTAAGAATGGGGAAACGCTGGTTCTTAATTCTTGTGCCATAAGAATGACCATCTTTTGTACCTTTTTAATTTTGTACATATGCTTTATGAGCAATGAAAATAAAACGTGTTTTCTTAATTTTTGTACGTGTTTTACTATTAAGTACTTAATTTCTATTGAACAACATTTTACCCTGCACCTCCGCTACCAAGAGATTTGGTTCATTAATTATGGTCCTTCGTAAAGTGACGCCTAAATCAATCGACTACTGTTTATCGATACTTGTTTTGTGGATATATCTTTACTATTTAATATTATAAAGAGGAATGATTTGATTGATTGTTTGTTTGCATTGAATAAGCTCCGAAACTACTGGACCGATTCTAAAAAAACTCACGGTAGGGAAGCTACACTATCTCCGAGTGACATAGACTATATTATATTTAAAAAAAAATAGTTATCCGTATTACAACCTCAATAATGTAACTCAAAGTGTAAAAAAATTGACATAAAATGTCTTTCATCGCATGCTCTGCGGAAACTATTAAAGATAGAACATTTTTTTTTTACAATATTTACGTATATATCAATACCTACAAAAAACTACGCAATACTATATGTCCAACTGTTGTAGTTGTCACTATAACTACTTTTTACATTTTAAAAGTTGATAGAAATGCCGACTATAATCAGACCATTTTATTCAAACCTTCGCATTAATCCTTATCTGAATAAAAATGGGACCCTATTACTGAGACTCCAATATCCGCCTGTCTGTCACCAGCGGGGCTACTACGAAACTCGAAACTCGAAGTTCGTGTCGTGCGGTCCCTCTGACACTTAGGATATACTATTTAATACGAGAGCGAGAGGGACCGCACGACACGGACTTCAAGTTTCGAGTTTCGTAGTAGCCCTGCAGGCTGAATCTCATGAACCGTGATTATCGTATCGCTATAACAATAAATACTAAAAACAAAATAAAATAAACCTACAACAAACGTGATTTTTTTGCCCTTTATTGCTCGATATTAATAACCGCAACATAACAGGTAGACGCTTGAAATATATTCACAGAATATTTTGTTGTATATTTACTTTACAAATAAAGAATTAAATTAAAATAAAATAAACATTTAAGGGGACCTCCCATACAACAAACGGGTTTTTTGCCGTTTTTTGCTAATGTCTAATGTTGTATAGTTTTTATTTTATTTTATTTTTTATTCGACTGGATGGCAAACGAGCAAGTGGGTCTCCTGATGGTAAGAGATCACCACCGCCCATAAACATCAGATAGATAACAGTACGTAACCCTTTGTACGCGAGTCTGACTCGCACTTGGCCAGTTTTTGAAAATTTTGCCCGTGCAAACTACGGGCTTACCGGCACGGAGACCTTTTTACCCGACTGTCCAAAGTATGGTTATTTTGAATTTAATTTATATAAACATTGTAATCCCTTTAAGTATTGATCTTCAATAATACCCCATTTGTAATTCAGGTTGAAATATTTACACGCGCTTTACAAAATAATATTAGCTTTAGGTAATGTCTTCTTTGACTTTTTTTTATTTTGATAATAAACATGTTACGTCACCTGTGTTTTTATAAAATAAATGCATTTTTTTTTTCAAACTGCGATGAATTGAAACCAATCGTATTAGCAACTTGATTGGACTTTAACCTTCACGATGCCTAAAATTTTCCAATAAGTTTATTTCAAACTACGCAATCCAGCCAATTAACTGAAGACGTATACAAAAAGTTTGGATAAACATAATTAAAATAATGGTTTGTTATTTATTGCATTAATAAGCAATATTCAAGGCGGTCTGGTGTGGTGGTGGTGTGTTTATGTCGAAAATGAAATTATTTATTAAGTAGGTACGTATGAGTAGTAAAATACTTTCTTTTGCTGTCACTATTTTTTTTACTTATACCTACAATCTTCAGTTATTGTCATGGTCAGTGCTAATCTACGAATATTTATTCGTAGGTGCTAATTACCACTTAATTCAATGCAACAAACATTATCTTAAAAATTAAAAGAACAGAAATAGTGTGGTGTGAAACCGAAGTTCTTCATTTATTTATTTCTTAAATAATGGCTAAATATTGCGCTGCGCAACCAAATTAGACTAATAAAATAATAATAAAAACTAAAATTACAATCAATGTCAACTGATCACAAACACTTACATTGTCACTAATGCCTATGTGGTAGGATCAGTACAGCTTGAGATTGGAAATGATTAAGAATATTTTCACAAAAAGATGCCCAAATTTGGATGGTTATCTATGGTCGGAAGGCATGCCAATCGCGAGAATTCTCACAAAATGGCGGCACTATTTTTATGTTTTTTAAAGATATAATAAAATAACAAAAGGGTTAGGAGCGTTGTGGCAACGCTGCTCTTAACTCTTGTGAATTGAAAAAAGATGAGGCTACATTCTTCAATGAACCTGTAATGACCTTTCAGTTTGCTCCTCTGCTACCACACTTTCGCTTTTGTGACAGTGGAGGTACAAGCTAAAAGGCTAAAGGTTGTTCATTAATAAAGGACTTCCGCAAAATAACGTTTGAATCAAGCAACGACCCACGTTCTTCCAAAAAAAATCTTTTTTACTTCACATGCTCGTAAATTTCGTGTTTATGCTGTACTTATCTAGGCGATATAAAATGTTTTTTTATGCTCTAGTGCATAAAATAAAATCTTCGTCTAAGACCAACTTAAGACCAAGGTAATCAGGTGTCAACAGCCACAAACAAAATTGTTTAAAATTGTTTTATATGAAACTAAAAATCAATCAAATCAGTCATAATAAATCAATAAAATTAAAAAATAGAATTATTATAATAATGCATAAAAAATAAAAGGTACATAGAAAGTGAATTATTGTTTCCACTGTTGCTATTTAATTTCCTCGCAATCTAAGTGAAGTACAATACTGCTACTACCAACACAAACCGCCACCAAAAAAAGAGATGGTATATAAATGATCGACTATAATATTTTATTTAAAGTATAAACGTGAAGCAAATCAAGGGCCCATGATAAAATTTGCTACAGGCCCCGCGCTGGCTTAATCCGGCTCTGTGCAAATAGTAGCAAGGATGTTTGTTTGTACTATGTACTAACCAGTCAGCCTTTAGCTTTATTAACACTATATTAGGTTTGTAAGTAATGACAAATAAATTATATTCTGACGAGCAAAAACTTCAATAATTGAAACTCGCGAGGATGATCGCGCATCGTTCTAAACAAAGTAATTTTGTAATAATACTTTTTGATTACCTATTTCCTTATTTGGAAATCTCAGCCAGGTATGTTACGGTATATCTTAATTGTTGTGTCTGTAAGTGGTATGTAGTGTTAAAATTTAAATTTAACTAGCTGTTATCGGGATCTTCGTATGCGTCCCGTGAAAACTTGACACTTTCCTGGGATAAAATATACCTACTCCATTTTACTCACTAATTATATTATGTAGCCTTCTAAAAATTTAAGATTTTTTAAACTTAGTTGAGTGGTTTTTGAGTTCATTCATTACTAACAAAACAAATATATTTAAAAGTTTAAAAGTAAAAATAGATAAGTGGATGTGGTTTTCAGCTGCGGTCCAATAATCAATCTATTTATTCTATATATTTAACTTCTTGGGGAAACTTCCACTTGCTTGTAAAGTAGGTCAATGGTATGTGTGAAGTTCTCTATACCCGCTGGACTCGTGTGGGAACTATAGACCAATCTCTTCCATTCTGAGAACAAGCCTGTGCTCAGATGCAATAAGAGGGATGTTATAAGTTTTACCGCTATGTGTGTCTGTATGTGTGGCTGTCTGTGGTACCGTAGCTCTTAAACTGGTGAACCGATATGAATGCGATTTTTTTTATTTGAAATAAGGTTTTCTAGCAATGGTTCTTAGACATGTTTCATCAAAATCTACTGGAAAGACTGAAGTTACTTTAGTAATTTAAAAGAGCTATTTATGTTTAACTAGCAGTTGCCCGCGGCTTCGCCCCCGTTGTTTTTTTCTGTATTTTCTTCCATAAAAACCTTCACCTGGCAGTAACGAACACAACAATAAAAGAATTAGCGAAATCGGAATAGTCGTTCCCGAGTTTTGCGCTTAGCAACACATTTTACGATTCATTTTTATTTATTTAGATAGATTTTATTCATTTTAATTAAGTACAAGATACAATACTACAATGGATTCTAATTCTGTTAATGCCTAAGACCGACTGCCCAAATTCTGTTTTTTTTTTCAAACATCAAGCAGGCGTCCAGTGCCTACAGAACACAATCCTTCTAAAACATTAAGAGTAGACTCGTGTTAAGATTACTTTGAATTGTACAGGGTGATTTGAGACACAACTGGTGTGAATTGGGTGATTTGGAGGGAGGGTGATTTGGTTGAGCAGGACCAACTTACTTACACACTTAGTAATTGATAATGGATCGTTTATAGTCATATTTAAGTAAAACTCCCACACTTTTAATTGCAGAGTGACCAAGCGCTTTTACACACCCGTCAAAGTGCTCGGGGTGAAGCGGGTTGACTGGATTCAAAATAATACCCTGCGCTCCAAAACAAACTTACGTAAATATGCCAATAGGAGTAATTTGCCATTTTAGGTGAACAAAAATAAGTTTTTAATTAAAAATAATCATTTCCCGATAGGGATAGATAGACATAGAGCTATTAATCACCTCCTACCCTTTCTGTCAGCACCTGCAGCACGTCAATCAGATCTTGAACGTTGTAACGAGTAGGTACACAGCTACCGCACAACGACCAGCCGATAGTGTCTTTTTCAACCTCGACATTGGCGGAGTCATCGATAGTATCGATGGAGCTATAATTTTTTTTTTAATTGTTTGAGTAGGTACACGTATCTATTCGCGGCTTTTGTAAAAACGAAGTTCATTTGAAAGACTGTTTTCATTTTTGTTTTCAATTTGAAACATGTTTTATGGATACCAATATTGCAGGTAAGACGGTAAACTTATTGCTTATTCTAGGTTGATATATATCGAATTATTATTATTAATTAGAGGTACCGAATAGGACACGACATGTATGATAATACACCACGTGTTTTTACAAATTTTTATTTAACTTACCCTATTAGTTAATATAGTATGGCTCAAATCTAGGAAGCTAAATTTGACCCGCTTACAGTGGTTCGATTGACTTAAAATTTGGCATACCTACTTATGTAAATCTGGTGACAATACAATAGTATGGTAGTGACATCCTGGTGACTCTGGACTCTGGAAACTCCTCAATGATTAATGGCATCGACCTGAAATTTAGTAGTTCAGATGACAATCCAAGTACAGTCATCAAAAAGTATATTTGACAAAAAAGCTTGTATTCATTTTTTTTTAACAAAAACTTATTTTATGGTGTATTTATGACAATAGTCAGTTTTTATAATCATATTGTATGTACCTATTTGTTCGTCTTTATTATTTTTAGTTACTTAACAAACTTCGTGTACGTTGTAAGTAAATATTGTGCCCACAATCGGTTTACAGATGAAGTGATTTGAACGATCGATAGCGAGTTCGCTGGTGGTAACCAATGAAAGCAAACATCGTTACCCTAGTACATTAGGAACCCATTCTTGGAGTAACTATCGGTCAGGTGAGTGTTTTTTGGGTTCCGTACCTCATAAGGAAAAAACGGAACCCTTATAGGATCACTTTGTTGGCCGGCCGTCCGTCCGTCTGTCAAGACCCTTTTTCTCAGGAACGCGTGAAGGTATCAAGCTGGAATTTATATCAAATACTCAAGTCTACTGTTCCTTAGAGCTGTGAAAAAATCAAACTTCTAAACCAACGCAATCAAAAGATACAGCCGTTTATGCCGAAAATTTCCGCAAATTTTCGAAACTTGCAAGGGAATCGAAACCTTCAGGGTACTTCCCGTAAACTCAGAATCTTGAAATTTGGTACGAAGCAACGTCTTATAGCACAGATAAAGGAAAAATTGCGAAAACCGTAAATTTTTAGTTACATCATATAATAAAAATATTTTTAATAATTTTAAAGTTATTACCTACAGGTTTGTACGGAACCCTCGGTGCGCGAGTCCGACTCGCACTTGGCCGGTTTTTTTGAAACTCATAGCATTAGTTTCGTGACACAAACAAGTTATTTACGATCATTAAAGGCGCCACAGGTACAAAATATATTCCAAGATTGCCTAGAAGCCTTTAGGCTCAGGTGGAATTTGATCGAAATGTGATGACAATAATCAAACGACGCCACATCAATGCTTACTAAAATCTTGCTATAGGCAAGTACCTACTTATCTTAATTGTCTTTATAACCTTTTTTTTATAACTGCAGTCATATTTAGAAATGCAGCAAGATTTTGCTTGGTTTGCGGCGTTGTGTGATGAGTGTTAAGTGGTTAACTCTTACAATTAAACTTAACGAAGAGTTGGCATGTAATGTTTGAATGTAATGACCATTTTTTCCAGTAAATCACAAATATTAAATTCAATTGAATACTTTCAGCTATCATTAAGCTAACGGCTAACATTAGCTACTGATTGACGTCGTAGGTGCGCGTATGTTGGCTTATAAAAATGTCAAAAACACAAGCGTGGCAAGCAAGTTTTTATGTCAAAGGTAAGTCGTCGGCTTGAAACGATAATAGGTAGGTACCAACCATTTCAATATTTGCAGGTTTAGTACCATTTGATTTTTTTGCAAATAAGCCACTTATAGCGCCGCGCCTATGTATTTTCTTGTTTATAAAACTCAGTTTTGTTTCTTATTAGAAAGCAGTCCATACGTGTCAAGCACGGAGTGTCACTTGACCCCCGTGTTTGGTATCTTGTTACGAATATCCCGGTGTATGGGCGTCGCTCCAGTGCGCCTGCGATGGTGTCGAGGCAATTCGCTCATAGAAGTTTCAAGAGAGTTAGTTGTATTTCAACGCCTGATCATGATTTTAAGCAGTAAGTTAATTGCCATTTTATAAAAAAACGATAAATTAAAAAACCCGACTGCCTAGCCTGCCTGACAAAGTTCTAGCCCACTAGGCTTGTTTTCTTCTTTTTGGTATTTTTTAAGGCAGTCGGGTTTTTTAATTTTTAGATTTATTGTTTTATTTCACACTTTTCTGTGATAATGGTAAATTAAAACAGTTATAACCCATATATTTTTATAATGGGCTAATTATTAGCTTTCCTTTGATACCCCACTTGACAGGTTTGATTGAATACAAAACATTTTTTGAAAACTTACAATTTGGCGCCAAAAATCCGGCAATTTGTTTTTCTAAGGATTAAATGTACCCAGTGTCACTCGTGCTATTAAGACGAATCTAATGACGTATCATTTATCAAAATCGCTTAAGCCGTTGAGTAGTTACGAGAGGACATAGGAATAGACATTCATACAAACATACATACGCGTCAAACAGTCTTCTTCGCAGTCGGGTAAAAAATAAGTGCCAATGCGTTATTCTATGCATATCTCGTACGTTTTTGAGAACTTGTTTTACTTATTCAAATTAATAATAATTAACCAACTAATCATATATGTATACTGTCCGTTAAAAACAGTACAAAATTCACTAAGTTTCTCAACGTACCTAAAGAATGTAACGTTGAATTTTTTTTTTATCAAATAGCTGGAAAACGAGTATGCGGGTCACCTGATGGTAAGCGATCACTGCCACCCATCGATGCCGGCCTAAAGGGGAGGGGGATAGAGAAGGGGAAAAGGGGGAGGGGAGTTGGGCCTCCGGATCTCCCACCCACTCACCGAACGAAACACAGTAGCAAAACTAATATTTCATTTCGTGCTGCAGCCAGGTTACAGTACAGTAAGGCTCTACCACATGTAAAATAGTTACAAGTAGTTTTGATGTGAACTTGCCTTCGAAATCCAAAAGCTTAATGGTTACTTGACCTGAAATGTATATTTCAGAACTAAATTATTGTTATTATTATTTTAAAATTTATGACGGTGGAAGCATTCTACACTTCCACTGAACGTAGATATAGTTTAGATATAGTTAATGTTTAGTATTGTAACTAAGGGACCCCATACATCCCTGTATTTCTTTTATTATTATTTTTTGTATTTTTTTTTCTTTTATTGTATAATATAGTTTTTAAGTATTTTATTTGTAATTATATTATTATGAAAAAATTACTTTCTGCCAAGTTTCTTGCGGCGCATTCTTCTTGGCAATGATGGTCTTTCCGAAAGCGCTGGTAGTTTAAAAAATGACGTGTAAAAGTGCCCATTGCGGCCTATTTACTGAATAAATCATTTGAATTTGAATTTTTTGAATTTGATAATTTTCTTTCATTGTTTGCAGGTATTCTTCTTTTTATAGGTGTAGGATATGATTTTATATCAAATAACCATGTGCGTGTAGGCACTGCCATATTCACGGCTGCGCTTTGGATTACTGAGATATGTCTTGGAATGTCAATTTGTCTAATAAGAGCGTTTAAGGCTCCGGGTACTGTTGATCGCCTTATAATACTACTAAAGCAAATTAATAAGGTAACTTGCACAGGTAGCTCACACGGGTAGTTATTATAGGTATATGAGTATCAAAACCTGAATTTATGTCATTGTAGGATTTAATCATTATTAATAATAAATAATTTGACGATTTGGCCAGGAGTAAGGTTTTTGCAGACTCCAAAAGATTGCTAAGAATTAGACCTAAGTTACTTGTCTATCAATAATCTGTCCATGTGGCCTCTAAATTTTTGATTATTCCAATGAACTCAAACACTGTACTTCTACTTACTCAAATCTATGAGAAATTATGTATTCTACAGTTATCAGACGTGACTCCAACTTCAGGGCAAAGTATCTACCCATGTTCTCACAATATCATTGAAATACCTAGCTGGGTGCCTGATTTCAAATCAATCAGACCTGTGGATGATACTGTCATGAATTCATCTTTTTTTTTAAATCATGGTTAAGACTATACACTATGAAAGCACCCTCCAAACAACACTAAATAAATAAAATGATCATCATCATCAGTTCATCTACGTTATTGACATACACTTTAAACTTAAAAGACCCCTTGTTTTTCGCCGAAGATTAGATCTAAATACTTAACCTCCTTAATTACTTTGTTTGACTTCTGCTTCGACCGTTATATTTATGTATTGTAGATTCACAATCTCTCCGTTAACCCTGACAATTATCAGTAAGGACGACTTGTAGACTTTTTTAAATCTCGATTTAAGGCTTAAACTGACAGTTCTTGTATGGATCTGACAGGACTTAAGACCACTTAAACCTAGATTAAAAAGCCTGCAAGTGGACGTAAGTATGTAATTTCAGATAAACCACGGCTTAAATCATGGCGTTTCTAAGGTCAGATGTCTGAAGTTTGGAAAATTGAAGCTGTCTTTGTACATGATCGGGACTTTTTTATTACGCATCTCTGATTTTATTTGGTTCCAGCTTAATGTTGACAATCGTATGTATAAACTAAATACAAATTGTGTAATACAAATGCGAGATATAAATTAATCACTTTATTAAAGTAATTAAAAATAAATTACACATACCACAGCCAGCGAATAGGATGGCCACAAAACACAGATAGTTCAGAAGTCAATCTCCATACAAGTGCGCTCGAGCAACGCACACATAGACACTGCTCACGGACACGATATCTCGGACCGGTTGGGACCAGTGCGAGCGCGAGTGCCATCCGCTTGAGACACGCGTCTGTGAACTTTTTTGTGCAATAATGGAGCAACAAAAAAAAAGTTATTATAACTGTTCAGTGGACGGATGTTTAAATTAAATAATCGTGAATTTCGCCAATAACGAAATCGTTGCAAGATATTTTCTGTGACAAATTTATAATATAACAATGACATTAAACTTAAAATATTTTAGTTATTAATTTAATTTTCCATTCTTCCCGTTTCATTCTCAACAATAAATCAAACAACTAGATAAGAGTGCCAATACCACGATAGTTTTTTGGTGTATAAGCCATAATTGACAACCGAGCGTAGGTATGAAAAGTGAAGTACATTCAGGAGATTGACTTCTGAACTATCTGTATTTTGTGGGATGGCTGAGCATATCGTAGAAGAAACAACATAGACAAAGCTGTTTTCTTAAAAAAAAATGCTATTTTACAATAATAACATTAAAGTGTTTTTACACGCATGTTTTTTATATGTTCAGTCTTGTACTGAACTAAACACCTGAACAGAAATAAATAAAACATTGCCGCTTTATGAAAGATACACGCGGACGGAGTCGCGGGCAACAGCTAGTAATAATATGTAAATATCGCCAACATTCTGGATTATTTTTATTTTAGCTCTCGTAGTAACATTATACGCATGCTTTTATTATCAAGATTTGTCAGTGCAAATAATACAGCTAGAGTTAGCTCTAGTTATGGCGCAGATGACCTCTTTGGTCGTTGGACTTAACGATCATCTTCACCGATTACTTCAAAGCATTTCACAAAATTGTAAGTATTGCTATGGATTGCAGTGAGGAAATGAGACTACACGTATAGACAGATTAGACGCATTTTGTTTCATGAGCTGGGATCCTATTTTGATGGGTAAGGTTCGGTTAGATTAGAAAAAATGCGAAGCGCGTACACTAGGTACTTTAAAACATATGTTTTAATGCTTCTTTTATTTATTCCCAATGTTTTAATTTTATTTCCCATTAACAGCTGACGACGTAGTAAATTCCAAGTATAGATATCTAACTATACGACAACTTGCTCAGTACCATGAGCAAATCTGCGATATGGTTAAAGCAGTAGATGAGGACAGTGGGCCCATTTTACTTCTCAGTTTTATGCTGGTGTTCTTACAGTTACTGATAACGCCGTATAACTTGATGGCTATCGGTAAGTATTTATATCGTAAAATCATACCTATATTTAATTTCCAAAAATGTGCCAAATTTAATGGTTGTTCTTTTTTTTCGGCTAACGACACAATTAATAATGAAATCTTATTACGTGCCACTTTTGTGCCATTCTTTTCTAATATATTTTTACCAAGTGATGCACAAAAGGACGGAACTCATCATACAGCAATCGTGTTGGTCAATATTCCATTTGACATCTTTACTCGTGCTGGTTGAGCCTTGTCATTGGATGCAGGATCAGGTAATTACTAGGGTAATGTAAAAATTTGACAAAATACGAGTATAGTCACCAGCAGCACTAGATTAACTGGCAAAGAACTTAAAAGGTCTACACACCCTCGTATAAGATTAGCAGTAAAATCGCGTTATGATAATTTTGAGTTCCATCTAGAACTCTTTGTCGACTTTCTACTGTTGACTATACCTATGAAAGTTTACTTTTCAATAATATGGGATCCAATAAGTATGCACGTATCAGTAACAAAGTTGCTGCACTCACAGTATATGGAATATACCGCTCTTTACCTATGAAAACTGCCTAGATACCAGTTTAAACTGGCCTGGTTCTCTATGGCGTTAAAATTGGTACGACATTATTGTTTATTGTTGTCATGAAACAAAATATGCCTATTGAAGCAATGGGAATTCAGTGGTAAGAAAATTACACTGAATTAAAAATGACCCCGTATAAGAATTATGCAGACTTTATAGACACATTGCCTTGAACTTGAAAATGGATCATACGGCTCATACCTACATATGCTCATAGCTTCAGCTGGAACGTTACTTACTGCAGGCTGTAGGCTCATTAAAACGATGATGTATTTATAAGTATGTATTGTGAACTACCATGAACGTTTCATGCATTCAGAGCACTGGGTGAACTTCAAATGAACTGTTAATATACGCGCTTGAGTCACTGATTAATGGCATGGTGGAAGTTCCACATAAAAATACTGGTAGCAAATACGTTACTTTAAAAGGAATTATTTATTTCTTTGATAGATGGATCACACTCGATATTTGCTGACTCGCTTAGCGCGCAGATCAGCAGACGGGGACGAACGTTTCTTCAAGGAGTTGGAGCTTTTCATTCTCCAGATCCAGATGAAAGGCGCCGTTATAGCACCAATGGGCGTCTTCACGATCTCCAGGTCGCTTGTAGCATCGGTAAACTCTTCTTTTTTTATAATATACAATAGTCTCACTAACCTTCAGCCAGGTTAGTCTTTGTGTACATGTCGTAAAGGAATTATTTTACAAGTTTTTATGTTGCGCCAAATACTAAGCTTACGAAGCGAGTAATATCGCTTCTTTGCGACCAAACTGTGCTATCTCCAAAGTTGTGATATTGCCAGATGTCATCTCTGTCCAGGTGGATGTTATACCTGTATACTGTACTATTATTTTTATTAGTTTTATGTAAAATAAAGAGTAGGTGTACAATACAATATGGTATTTTTTTCCAGATAATCGGTAGTGTAACTACATACTTGGCGATTATAATTCAAATGCACGATGTTAATGAAATGTTGTAACATGTTACTTACTATGGTATCTTCCTCGGACAAAGCATTAACTTAAAGGCCAGGGCTGGCCTTTGAAGATTGTAAAAGTGAAAAAAACTTAGAACAGGATGACACCCATTGCAATTATTAGCTACTCATTCAAAGAGGGAACGCTGCCAGCATCTTCGGAACTTTGTTTTTGACTCCCGACGCAAAAAGAGGGGTGTTATAAGTTTGACCGCTATGTGTGTCTGTCTGTCTGTCTGTGGCGCCATAGCGCTTAAACGGGTGAACCGATTTGAATGTTGGTTTTTTATTTGAAAGCAAGTTTTCTAGGGATGGTTCTTAGACATGTTTTATCAAAATTGATTGAGCCGTTTTTGAGATATTGAACTTTGAAGTGTGACTTTCGGGGTTTCCAACTTTTAGTTGGTTAGGTAATGTTTTTAATAATTAATGTATTTAAATTGTAGATAGTTTTTAGTTTTATGTAAGTAGGTATTTTAAGTTTAGGATCGTGTAATGTAAATAGATTATAGGTAATTAAATTGTTATTTACTGTTTTCACTTATTATTAACCGAGATCAATTGCACTATAGTATATAGTTATGTAACACCAATTAAAGAATTACAAGAATATAAATCGTTTATTTACTGTTGAAACAAATACCTAGTTAGGTCCCTATCAGGGTTCAGTAACAGGTATACTCTCTCTCTCACACACACACACACACACACACACACACACACACACACACACACACACACACACACACACACACACACACACATATTTTATTATTATTATTATGTAGATCTAAACGATGTTTAGATGTTGTGTAACAATTGGGTGGGTATCACAGTAACGGTTTTTCTTCGGAATTTCTGATTCAAATCATTGAACATCGATAAATTTTATCAAGCATAAAAAAACACTATTATTCGTTTTAAAACACCTTGTATATAATGTGAGAGAAAGAGTGGGTATGCGTAATAATCAGTTAAAGATTCTACTAAAATTATAAATAAGAAAATTTGTAAAGATGTTCGTATCATACCGTCCCTCTCACTCTCTTATTAAATAGTATAAGCGTCAGAGGGACGGAACGACACGAACTTCGATTTTTGAATTTCGTAGTAGCCCTGCTGTATGAGTTAGCCGCGTTGAATTCAGTGGAGCGCCGGGCCCGAAGACTCTTTGGTGACAGTCCGTTTATCGGGAACAGGCTACAGAGCCTCGAATATCATTGTAGAGTTGCTTGTCCGTCTGTTTTTTACAGGAGACATTTTAGTGACTGTGCGCAGGAATTACATGCTCTAATTCCTGCATCTCCATTTCGCCAACGGACTTCCAGCGGGGGGACCGTCTTCACCCTTATGTATTAGTGTTCCATTGGCTCGCACAAAGCGGTTTGCTTCATCTTTCATAATGCGAACTGCTAAGGAATGGAATTCACTCCCATCGTCTGTATTTCTGGATAAATTTAATCAGGGGATCTTCAAGGCTAGAGTGAATAGGCTGTTACTGAACCAGTAGTACACCCTTGGCCTCATCTGCACTTTACATCAGGTGAGACAGGGGTGAATCATTCTGTAAAAAACATGCAATAATGTCTAAACAAATTTTGACTATGTTGACGAACAACATCAATGGAACAGTGATCATTAAACGATTAATCAAAAGAATACAGTTATGTGCCACTAAAATATCTTATTTACTTAGTAGGTGGATGAATAGGTAATTTGCTTATTTTGTTGCTATAATGATGGCATGTTTATCAAGAGTGCGTGAAGGAAATTTACTTCAAATGCAGTAGGTAGTAGGTAGTAGGTATTACATACGTATAAAACGAATAATAAACTATTCATTCCCTATTCAATAAAAACACATAAAAATGCCGAGAAAGAACTTAGTGCATGCGAGAACATCATCTTCCGCTCAAGGTGAGTCCCTTAGAGAAGTAGAGTTAAGCACTTAGAGCTTTTTTTTTGTGCAAGACATTTAAGAATTGACTACTCAGATTTGACGGCAATCTCATTAACTACATAATGCAAACCTAAACAATGATGTTGAAATGATAAAAAGCATAAACTGTTATCCAATAAGCCGGAAGTCGTGGTGGCCGAGGGGTTTGACCTATGGCGTCTCTAGCAGAGGATCGTGGATTCAAACCCCGGCTCGCACCTTGAGTTTTTCGTAATTCATGTGCGAAATAACATTTGAAATTTTCCACGAGCTTTACGGTAAAGGAAAACATCGTGAGCAAACCTGCTCAAACCTGCAAAGCAATTCAAAGGTGTGTGTGAAGTTCCCAATCGGCAGTGGGCCCGCATGGGAACTACGGCCCAAGCCCTCACATTCTGAGAGGAGGCCTGTGCCCAGCAGTGAGACGTATATAAGCGGGGATGGTGATAATGATGATGATCATGCAGTCATTTGATCATTTGAAGACATAAGTAAACTACTTATTGGTTTAAAAAAGAATAACGACTAAGAAGTAAAAAAAGTTCAATTCTTACGTATTTTGTACTTTGTTTTTTTTTGTTATTTCTATAATCTATCGCCTTGTCTTGTATATTATATAATAGTCCTCTTCGCCGTAACCGGCAATAGTGAATCCGTCAATTGCCTTTGTCCGAGTCGTGGAAACCTCGGATATTTCTCGCAAAAACGAACTTGCTTTTGAAAATCCGGCCACATAAAGCGCAGTGAAGTACTCCGGAACTGTTGTATGTGTAGTATGTGTAGCATTCAGCATTCAAAATGTTCGAAAGCCTACGACTGGCAATAAGTGTCAAATCACAAAGTGGCATGTCATTGCGCTTAATGACAAAGCGCGCCGCTAGCGCGGCTGCTGCGAAGGCTGGCGGTTCACCGCCGAAACGGTTGACAGACTTTTGCATATTCTTTGTCAATACAATCAGTATCGCATCACGTTACAGAATGCCGCGTGCCCGACTTACTGCGTATCACGCTGCAATTGACGCGTCCACTCAGCGCGTCGCCGGCGCGGCTGCGTCGCGTGCGCGGAGGGTGGCGGCTCAGCGCAACACCATCACCATCGGGTTTTGACTTTCGACTCCTTTTAGTTATCATACCCGGTACAGTAATTGCAACATTCCCACTATATCAAATATACCTAGTGTGAATGTTTATGACTGTGTGCGCGTAGGGTAATTCCATGATAGATGCCCCACTTTTTGAAAAAGCTTTATAACTCAATAATTCATCATTTTTATAGCAATGCTTCCAATGCGCGTGATAACTATGATCTTTAATCTATTATTTTACTGTTCTTGTTTTGATATAAGTCGTATAGATTTCCTGTAAATCGTACTTTTTTAAGCCGTGGTGGCCTAGTGGTTTGACCTATCGCCTCTCAAGCAGAGGGTCGTGGGTTCAAACCCCGGCTCGCACCTCTGAGTTTTTCGAAATTCATGTGCGGAGTTACATTTAAAATTTACCACGAGCTTTGCGGTGAAGGAAACATCGTGAGGAAACCTGCATAAACCTGCGAAGCAATTCAATGGTGTGTGTGAAGTTCCCAATCCGCACTGGGCCCGCGTGGGAACTCTGGCCCAAGCCCTCTTGTTCTGAGAGGAGGCCTGTGCCCAGCAGTGGGACGTATATAGGCTGGATGATGATGATGACGTACTTTTTTGACCTCTTAAAAATGGGATAGATGCTTACCGGGGGGGATAGACGACTCGGCGGCAAAAACATTGAACATTATCAGTTTTTATTTTCATTATTTTGAAGTAATTAGTTTTTTTGTATTTGCAAATACAAGAGAACCACACTAAATACAAGTTTTGTATACATATAATTTGTTTTTCGTCATTCCATGTCATGTTATGGCGATAGCCAAAATCAAAATATTGTTAACTCCTTTTTCTATTTTTTTTTTTTTGTATTGTATTGTATTGTATTTTCTCCCTTCTTCATTTCCTCGAAAGCTGCTTGCATGCTACTACAACGACGCCCTGTTTTCTCTTATATTATTTATTAGGCATTTTGGCCGTATCAATAACATCATGTCAGCCGTAGGACGTTCACTGTTGGGCATAGGCATACGTTAGTACTATTATATTCTGTATTAGTACTTACCTGCATCTACAGCATTTCTTGCATCTACCGCCCCTCTGCAACAAAATTATTCTATATTTAAAACAAGTTTAGGATAGATGCCCTTAGGGGCATCTATGGCGATAAAAAAACGGGGCAACTATACTTTTCGTAGAGGATTGGATGCCCTTTTAGGTACTAAATAAAATAATGATAAAATCACAAAAAAAAAACATATTAATCCATGTAGCCTTTGTCAGCCATGTAGGTTTTGGCACTTTATGACGAAACGCGTGTACTCTTGCTCGCGATGGCAGCAGCACCGAGGTTTGCGGGGACGGCGCTTGCTATTATGTAGTGGAATTTTAGTCCCACAGTTCTGCTACTAGCCGAAATTAAAATCGAGGCATCTATCCCACTGGGTCATCTATCCTGGAATTACCCTATGTGTAGGTATTGGTAGGATGAAATTCGGTGGTAAACGACACTAATGGTTCTACAGAAAGTATTTACTCTCTTGCTCACATTTGTTTTAAATGAGTGAGAGGGAATGTGACTTTAATTATACTTTCGTGCCGTCTACTGTACCATAATTATTATGGGTTAAATCTTGCAGGTGTTGTACTCATATTGGCCACTATACTGGACTTCCTTGAAACCGCATCGCGGCGGGTCTTCTTGGGAACAACGGAATTGAGCTGCTTCATGACTTGTTCTGATTTTATCATAGTATTTCTTACTCATCTGTACTGCGAAATACATGCAACGAACAAGATAAAAGGTGTAGTTTCAATATTGCAACAAACACAAAAGGTGCGTGTAATATTATTACGAGTACTACAGTAATACTAGAGATTTCTATTTTATCAGCAGATATTGGAACTATTTTACCCCCTTTAATAATAAACGTTACGGGTCCTATTCTATCCACGACCCTCTGCTTAACAGGTCATAGATCAAATAACTATGCTACTACGTCTACCATAATTAAATATTTGTATATTTTAAATTATGTACTGTAAATACGCAAACTGTGTAAGCTTCAAGTGTGACTACCAAAATGGTTAAAAAAGTGCAACCCTGTGACAGACAGAGAGAGAAACAGCAAAGCCTTTGCAGTGTTTAGAGTTCCAATGGCACCCTTGGGGTACGTACAAATCTTTAAAAAATACAAAATAGGTAACTTATTTTATTTTTTAGATAAACATCAGTCTTAAGGGACGACTGCATTGTACTAGTTTCCGAAGGGCTAAAGTGGCAATACTAATTGTTTACTTATCATGGCACATTGTAAGCATCGTATCTTTTTACATTTGGGCAATCTACAG
Organism: Choristoneura fumiferana; assembly: GCF_025370935.1. Taxonomy (NCBI): domain Eukaryota; kingdom Metazoa; phylum Arthropoda; class Insecta; order Lepidoptera; family Tortricidae; genus Choristoneura; species Choristoneura fumiferana. The sequence goes on along the minus strand of NC_133483.1, from coordinate 11,230,625 downwards.
ATATGCTTTTAACGATTGTAAAAACCGTAAGTGACATAATGTAATATTTTTAGTTTCGACTAATTTTTAATATTGTGTCTGTATATTTACGGTACTTGTGGCTGACGTTGATTTAATATTACCTATTTAGTACCGTCTACGCAATATGAGTAGGTATTGTTGCTGCACGTTCTATAAAGTACCTATAAAATATTTTAAATCCAATTTCAGATTATATTATTTGTTTGCATGCAGTTTATGGATATCAAAATATGATGATCGTCATCAATCAACTGCAATGGAGTTTAATTATCGCTGAGGTAAATTCTTCACTTACTGCAGTCAACAATCGAATCAAACAGCTAAATCAAAGTAAGTATAAATTAGCTTTCTACATGCTAAAATAGTACAATAAGACATATCTAGTCTACCTACAGTGCGACGATTTTATGAACTTTTTTATAGAATAGGGGGCAAATTAGCAAACGGATCGCCTGATGGTAAGCGATTACCGTCGCCCATGGACACCTGCAACACCAGAAGACTCACGAGATTTCTTCCTTAAATGTGATTCCTTAAGTCGATTTAGACTCGTCGTTTTATACATATTCAAGATACTTCTATGAACCTGGAACGACATTCTTTTCTACTGTCATTCTCATTGTGCCCGTACGGCATAACACGTGTTATTAAACTTCTGATAATGATACAAAAATACATTCTTATCAACAGGTAAAATTCTTAATCCAAGTCACTTGTATTCTACCCTACGCTCCCTCGGTGAATACTATGAGACAATATGTGACATGGTTATGCAGATCAATAAACACACTGAAACCTTTTTCTTCTTCTTATTCATGTCAAAGTTCCATAAACTGTTGACAACTCTGTACAATTTCATGAGCACTTTTGGTAAGTAGGTACACTCGAACCAACTGAATCGTGACCCACTGTGGTGTTTTTGTACAAAAAGTCTACCTAGTGGCATCGCATTGCTTGACAAGGGAATTTATTACGACACTTACTGTGAGAACGCATACGGTGGGTCAGGAATCAAATGGCTCGACTGTCTGGGACCGATGCAAAATTAGTATGTAATTTTACTAAAAACGCTGTTAAAATACGTATGGTGTACGATCATTTCGTCACTGCTTTTAATTTAAAAAATTGCAAACCTCAAAATTTTCAATTATTTCAAGGGTTTATTTAGTTGACGTATTGATTTGAGATATAAGATTTTTTTCAAAGTAGTTAGGTAATTACTGGTGAGTATTTACATACTAACTTATTGATAGAATAGTATAAAAGGTAGATTACAATAAATAAACTAACAATAAATTAAAATTAAAAAACCGGCCAAGAGCGTGTCAAACACGCCCAAAATAGGGTTCCGTAGCCATTACGAAAAAATTAAGTAATATTTCTCTAAGGATTTCGTATCTTATACGAAATCTTCCAAGTTTAGGCATATTTTATACCTTAGGCTGCTATTTACTCAAACTACTAATAATTCTCAAACAAACTTAACCGTTATAGTCTTCCTTGAAAGTTTGATATACACACTTACTACTATCCTGATTTTTTTCAAATTTTTCTACCAACCGGTTTAGATTATAGAGGGGGGGGACGCTCGATTTTAATGAAAATTTGCACTTTAAAGTTGAATATAACGCAAACAAATCACTGAATCGAAAAATCGTTTTTGCAACCCCTTAATGGTTTTAAAAGACCTATCCAACGATACCCCACACTATAGGGTTGGATGAGAAAAAAAAATTACCTCCACTTTACGTCTATGGGCATTTTGTCGGCATAGTTTACTTATATATCCGTGCAAAATTACAGCTTTCTAGCATTGATAGTCCCTGAGCAAAGCCGCGGACGGACGGACTGACAGACAGACAGACAGACAGACATACAGACAGACATGGCGAAACTATAAGGGTTCCGTTTTTGCCATTTTGGCTCCGGAACTCTATATAATAAACAAAAATACAATAAATCCAAAAATGGCCCCTGGGCATAGTACCAAAGATGCTTGCAGCATTTCCTCGCTGGATCGTAAGACTGATGCATTGAGCGAGGAAGCTGCCAGCTCTTCGGTCTCCTGTGGTATCTCTGAGTCTCTTTTATAAGTCTTTATGAGTTATGAGATTTTAATCCAGCGCGACAAAAGTTGCATAATCATTAAACCAGATTAGTATACATAGTCCATGTATGGCAAATTGCATAACGCATTAGAATGGTTTCCCATGACAGTTTGGTTGCTTGAACGCAATTTTCTGTATCTTTTGAATTCCAGTGCAAATAGTATTTGTTTTAATAGCAATACGCTTGCTCAACGAAATATAAGTTTTTTTTTTATTGTGTTTACGAGCCAGAGGCGTCTTACCAACGGAACCACCGGTGAATCTTACCAATTAACCGAAAAACGTAATCGCTTGCATAATCCTAATACTGGTGTAGTGTAGTGCCATCCATCGCTACTACCAGTTATGACTGCTACGTTCGAAATTAGTTGCAAAGGCATAAGAAATGATGCACCATTTCCATTTTTCTAATATGAATTGTTTTTATTAGCAATACACTTTTTGCTCAATGAAAATCTTAAATTCCAACCTTTATCGAATCTAGTCTAACCTATCTAATTTTATTGCCCTAAAAAGTGTAGTAGTGACAGACAAACATACTCATTTTTATATTTAGTACTCACGTGTTGTACGAAATATTATATTTTATAAAAAAAATAATGTGGTAAACATATTTTACCGGGGTAACTTTACCGCTCTACTTACGTAACTATAGTTAACGCGTTTTAGTCAAACCTTTACTTTCAGGTAATATAGAACAATTAATAATCCAGTGCAACTGGTGTGTTTACCATTTGATCAACATACTGATAATAGTAGAACCCTGTCACTGGACCCAAAATCAGGTAATTTTACTTATTTTATTAGGTACCTAACCTATTAATATAAATATTTGAGTTCCCGGATTATCCCCGGTCGGACAGACATTTGTATGAAAAATACTTATTTTGAACATGAAACTATCGTGAAACACACTCATATTTAATGAAGTGAAAACCGGATAACTAACGTCTTAAATCAAGTTGCTTGACATGTTACGGGCTATTTGTAGCCCTTCTTTCCGGAGCAACACGACTCGGCGGCTGCTGCAACACACGCACTGCGCGCCACCGCTCTGGGGCCTACCATGATCTTTTCATAAACGATCCAAACGCAGAGCAGTTCAATTTAGGCACCTAAACTGAATCGTCGAAATTGGTACCACGACGTTTATTTCTCAGACCTGAGTCTCAATGGTTTACAAGTAAATGAAACACCGATATTGTCTCTGGTTCGAAACTGAAACGCTAAGTCGCGAAAGGGATGCCGCTATATGCAAACCTAATATTGTATACTAAAACCTCTTTATTTTGGAAAACCATAACTCTATGTCATTCCGTGTTCTTAGCAACCGTTGTGCCGCATACAGACTCACGCCGAGAACCCCCGAGAACACCCGAGAAGCGTGAATGTGATCGCTTTCTCGCCGTCTCGTTCTCGCGCTCGCCTGTTCTCCGATCGGTGTCGGTATTTTCAAAGGGTTTCTCGGGCGAGACACGAGAACGGTATTACATTCTTGTTCGGTCTCAGTGCGACCGTGGACTTAATTGTGTGTTGTCGACGTTGTCGTGTTTACAAGTGTAATTCAGTGCTATAAAATGTGGAGTAACGCATTAGAATTAAAGTTCATAGAACATTTTCATTCAGAGCCTATTTTATGGGATGCAAGCCGCTGCACTGTCGTCCATTCCGGATAACGATCGAGAATGCGAATGAGAAGGTCGCATGAGTGTAGATGCCTTCTCGGTTCTCGCGCAATTTCTCGGCAAGACTTCTCGCCGAGACTTCTCGCGTGAGTCTGTAGGCGCTATTGTGTTGATTACAAATAAAATGTTTACGCTGTCACTAATCCACGAGTCTCTTTTCTCACTGAAAAAATAGTTTTATCAATGAGGAGTTAAGAAGCACAATATCGTGAGCACCTATGAAAAGTTATAAAACTTGAATAAAAGTTTAAAAGTTCTTGAAATTTAAAAAATATTCCAAGTAAAACACTTAAAATTCCAAAAGAATTGACAGAATGAGTAACGTATACTGAATCGCTACATTTGACACTGAAGCGATTCAATTCCCACTCAAGTTAAGCGTCATGGTGCGAAAACCGCTTGAAGTGAGTGAATGAAAATGTCTACACTGTATCGCTGTCGCTGAACCGTGCTAGAACTGAATCGCAAAAGTAACGTCGTGGTAGGAAATAGCGATGCAGTTCAGTTTAGAGCCTAAACTGAATCGTATTAAGAAAGCGTGGTAGGCCCCCAGCTCGCGCAAACGAAACTAATACTTCGTTTTCATCGTCATTTTTGTTATCAATTTCAAATATAGGGTAGCGCACAACACTAGTAACATCCCTCTATAAAATTTTCATTTAAATGTCCGACATGTCGCTCCTTCTTTTCGTTTTTAGGGTTCCGTACCCTATTACTGAGACTCCGCTGTCTGTCTGTCTGTCTCTCTGTCTGTCTGTCCGCCCGTCTGTCACAGGGCTCGATCTCTTGAGTCTTAATAGTTCTAATAGACGCTTGAAATTTTCACAGATTATATATTACTGTGGCCGCTATGACAAAAAATACTATAAACAGAGTAATATAAATATTTAAGAGGGGCTCCCATACAACTAACGTGATCGTTTGCCATTTTTTGCTTGAAATTAATGCGGCAACAGGTAGACGCTTGAAATATTCACAGAATCTTATGTTGTAAAATCACTTTAAAAATAAATAATTAAATTAAAATAAAATCAATATTTAAGGGGGCTCCCATACAACAAACTTAGTTTTGCCGTGTTTTTTGCTAGACATTAGTTGAATAGATAATGGTACGGAACCCTTCGTGCGCGAGTCCGACTCGTACTTAGCTAGTTTTTTAATAGGCTTAAATGTATATACTCATCTTTGCAGATGGACCGTACGCACGGATTACTGGTTCCTCTATCGCATCAAACAGGGCAAGGAAACAACCATATCTCTAAGGAATTAAATCTATTCTTAACGCAAGTCCAGATGAGAGGGCCCGCTTTTACGCCGTTGGGGGTATTTAATATATCGAGACCAGTCATCGTGGTGGTACGTTTTCTTACTGATTACTATACTGATTTTAATATAAATATTGAGTGAGTATTATAAGTATTCGCAGCATTTTAGAGTGTTTTTTTTTTCAGATTTTCAGTATCGTGGCTACCTACTTAGCATTACTGGAGCAGGAGCAGCATGATTCTGAGTTACTATAGTTTTACAAATTAACATTGTATGTATTATATCACTTAGGCCAGTATTCCAAGGCTTGCTTTATATCACTACTTTGTTCGCGTAGGTAATGAGATTAAAGATTAGTACACCATAGTAACGTTGTTCACACCATTAACATAATCCCAAGACATGATTAAAACGGATTAGTATCATTGTTTTCATTTTGTGTTTTGAAAAATAAATATCGTTATCTTTATCTCCGTCAAAAAGCAGCTGCTCTAAGCAGCAAATTAGCAATTGCTCCAAGTAGCAAGTGCTCTAAGAAGCAACTGGTCTAAGTAGCAAGTGGTCTGAATTTTTTTTAAATCATCGCAAGCTCCTATTCCGCGTGGCTAAGGCGTTTCGCGCCTTGACGCAACTCTAACCTAACCTATGTCTTTTCCAGTTTTCGACTAATTAGAACTATTTGTTTTTTAGAACACTTACTACTCAGACAAGTTACTTCTTAGACCACTTGGGTAATTACACCAGCTGCTTTTTAGACGAAGTGATACTAGGCATACAAAAAAAAACAACAAGTAAATGTCGAGCCAGAGCCATTTTGTTTCCTATGGCGCTGGAATTTCGGATAATTTCTTCTTCATAACCCTCAAAAAATATATTGTCTGCTAAATATCAAGTATCTAGCTCCAGTGGTTTACGGTGTGCGTCGTCTCTAAGTTATTAGTCATTCAGTCAGTAGCGTTACTATTTTAAAGATGTAAGATAAATTACTCTTTGAAAATTGTCTATTATAATATGTTATAACACAACATTTGTTTGTGTTATGTTGCCTATGTATTTGGCTTTTATTAAACCAAATGTTTGTGTTTTAACTATAAGTATAGGTACACCTTAATAATTTTGAAACAAAATTAACGGCCTGCGTTTTGGTGTTGATGCCAGTGACGTCTCTCGACTACGTGTTTGCCTTGTAAGTTCTACGTTGTTTGGTTTATTTTAAGCTAGGTTAGTAAAAATAATTTTGTGTTATTATTTGATAGTAATGGTCTCTTGATTTCCAAATCAATACATTTGCAAAACGGATGTGTATCTACTGTTAAAGAAAATACAAACAGTGCTAGACACAGATAAAATATAATAATAAAAGGTAATTTCTAAAAAAAATGAAGGCTCATCAAGTCATCAAACATAATTAACACTGCATAAAATAATTATATTATGCCTTAACAAAGTAAGCACCTACTCGTATTTACTTGTTAAATAACGTCATTAATCTAAGACTAGGAAGCAAGCTGTTTATCAAAATAAATCACCCTTTAATGTGTCATGATCAAATAAATTATTTTTTTATCTAGGATTTTATGTCTTTAGTTGTCGATGATGAAAAAATCATTGACATTACGGTGCGGACAATTGCTTTGATTTAGGCATTCTCAAGTCAACAGGAGGGTTCGATATTACGTAGATACGAAATGCCCAAGAAAAACTTAGTACATGCATGGAAAGAAAATCCACAGGTTGAAGGTAAAACTTTTTCTTTTTTGGTACCTAAACCCATTTTTTAAATATTACAAGCTTTTATTTAACTTGCAACGTTCGTATGTATGTATGTATGTACAATCAAGTGCAAAAATAAGTAAATTACTTATTCGAACCACTCAATAATATGTTACTACGGCCTTAGTGCATCGGAATAAGTGTTTGTGGTACTTATTTTTCAAACTGAATAAGTTCATATTTTTACACTTAACTGTACCTAAGTAACCCGAAATTTCAAAATTCAAGCGCTTTCTGGTCTCCGCTGATTCAGCTGAAATTTGGCATACTTATGTAAGTTCGATGACAATGCAATATTATGGTACCATTGTGCTGATCTGATGACGGAGCAGAAAGGTGGCCGCAGGATCTCAGTAACAAAACCACATCCTCGTCGAGTTTGGGCTCGTTTGATTTGTTTGATTTTTAATTACTTTGACACAGTTGCTAAGCAATTTATGCTCCTCGTAATGCATTATGGTAAGTAAAACGGGTCGTGAAGCACCAGGACTCCTCAATAATGAACGTATTTGCATCGGAAAAAGCAATCTTTCGTAAAAGGTGACAAGCAGTTGATAAAGGGTAAGTAATAGAATATATAAAAACAAAACATATAATATTCATTACATATAACTTCACTTTCTATATTTTTTTAAATATAACATACGTTTGCTATAACGCTCATATCGTATAATGATAAAATATATAATGTCATTATACATAATGAGCTGTGGACATAGATACATTGAGTATAACGATCAAATTTATAATATTCGCAACCTCTAACAATCAAGACATATAACATTCATTTAATCTTACAACGGAAAACATAACGCTCAAAAATATAAATTAAAATAAAATATTTCACTTCTACGGTTTCTTCGCTGCTATAAAAAAACCTAACATCGAAGGCTAATGCGGGAGCTACGCTCCGCTTCGCTCCCGCCTTAGCCTTCTGAACCTAAACTGTCCAAATCGCTTCTGCTCCGAACCGTCATGCTCGCTCGTTTCGCTCGCTCGCACAAATTTTGAAGTAAAACTTTGCAATACAAAAATTAAAGGGTGATAAACACCTAATTTTCTGGTATAACATTTATATCACTTGATATTATATCATATTAATGTTATATAAGAAGTTATTACGTATTACAAGCGGTATACCTTATGTATGTTAAATAATATGAATTTAGCCCATAAACATGTTATTTCTCATGAAAGTATATAAAACAACTGTTATACTAATTGAACGTTATACTTAATGAAATTATAGTGTTTCATGTTATACATAATGTAATTATATATAATGAACGTTTATAATATGAAATTATATGAAACGTTTTTATATAACTTGGGACGCACCCGATATTAAACTATTGTATCTTAGATTAATTACACTAAAAAGCGTGGAAAAAAAATTATAACAAAAAATTGAACCGACTACAAAAAACCATGAAAATAATTGTCTACCAGTCGGAAGTCGGTCGGTGCCTCAGCACGAGCCAGCAGGAGTGATTGAAGCCCAAATAAAGTGCGTAGGTGAGGAAGATGACTAGGTCCACTCCTACTGGCTCGTGCTGAGGCACCGACCGACTTCAGCTGGTAGAAAATTATTTTCATGGTTTTTTGTAGTCGGTTCAATTTTGTTGTTATAATATTTTTCAGTATTAAGTTCAATATTTGTTTATTTTGCTTGCAACACTCGATAGTCGTGAAGTTAGTCAGAAGTATTAAATATTTTACCAAGTGCAAAGAGAGACGTCACCAAGGTAAGAAATAACAGTTCCAAAAACTTTTTATAATAGTGATTTTAGTGATAATTACAGTGAAGTGGCGTTTTAATCTAGTTACCCGGTGTCTGCAGTGTCTAAATAATAAAACGTTTGACCAAGTTTAACCATAATCAGGTGTAATTGTAAAAAAAATTACATAACCGTTTCGGTTTGAAACTGAGGTGAATAGACACGACATACGGGGTGACTAGATGTGCTATATATATGGCGTGATTAGTTAAGCAGCTGTTTGAGATGAGAAGACGCGACAATGGGGTGAAAAATAACGACGGGAGGGTTGATAGAAATGAATACGTTAGGGTTCTCAAAACTTCCCGGCCTCTACAGTAATGTACTTTTTTTTTTTTAAACCTTTGACAAGGTCCTTTCACCCGCTTTTTTTTCACAATTATGACAACCGTGACTGAATTCTCTAATCACCCCATATGTCGTGTCTACTGACCCCGTTTTACGGATTTGTAAAAATCTTGTTTTTTTTTTCAATTTTCGCTATACCAAGAGCGATAAGGCTTATTATTCTGATGCAAAATCGGAGAGTTTGTAAGGACTCACAAAAGAAAAACAATCTTAGGGCCTTTACTATTTAAATTCATTTTTAAAAATAGGTTGGAAGTTCAAAATCGTGTCTACTCACCCCGTTTTATGGTGCTAAATTTCCATAAGCCAGGCGGCATAATCATAATTTATGATCTAAACATTAATGGGTCTCTTTCTTTGCCTTTCGTTCTGATACGTACTGTAGAACTGTGTGAAGATCGACTATCAGTCATGTACCCTACGTATTACAAATATTTTGTAAATTAAATAAAAGCTTGTAAACATAAATAAATAAAAAAACAAGCTTTTATATAAAAAAAAGTGAACTTGACTGGGTTTTCGAATCGATGTTCAATTGCAGAATGCAGTGTGCCCGAGTTGCTGCGTATCACTTTGCTAGTGTTGCGTCTGCTTAGTGCGGCGCCGGCGCGGCTTCGGCGCGTAGGCAGCGGTTGGCGGCTCGCTGTGCCGCCGTCGCGGTTGGAAAACGTTCGGTTCCTGTTCGCCATTGTGCTTGGTATGTTCGTGTACATTCGTTAGCAGATACTCATTGTTTGAACGAATTATAGGAAATATATATGGGTATGATTTTATTGTTCACCTAATAAATGCGTTTTCGGCGACCTAATAGATAATCTTTGTTCCTAAAATAGTAGATCTGTCACCTGGCAACCGTAGCTGCTCAAAGCACGCGAGTGGATATTGGGTTCCAAAATAATAGATGTGTCACTTAAACTGAATCACCAAACAATATAGAAATGGCTTCCTAAAAATTAATTGTAATCACTGGAAAATAATATTGATCATCAAATAATTTAACTGAAATTTGACGATAATGATATACAATGAATGAAATAATAATAATAATATCTTCTCGCAAATTACACCAATTAACCCAGCCCCAAACTAAGCAAAGTTTGTTTTATGGGTGCTAAACAACGGGTAGACATACATACATATATCCTTAAATACATACAAACATCCAATACTCAAGTATCTACTACAAACATTTATATTCATCATACAAGTATTAGCAAAAAATGTTCGGTTCTGGCACTTCGCCGGCCGCTGCTGCGGCACGCGCGCTCGGCTCGCGCACTGAGGATTGCAGTTCTACCTAACACTCCTCGCTTCGCTCGTCGACGTACCTAACCAGACCTGCCTTAGTAGAATGGGTAGAAGCATCAAATTAAGGAACTGATCTATTTATTAGGTGACAGATCTATTATTTTGGTGATCGAATTTTGATGATCAAACTATAATTTAGGATACAGGTTTACATTAATCTGATGACTTACTTACATATACATACAGATTTGATTAATTTGATGACTAATATATTTCTTAATTAGGGTATCGCAGTTTAGTGACAAATCTAAATTTAAGTGACAAAAAATATAGTTACTAATATATATCAGGAGGATATTTTCATTCCATGCTTAAGGTTGTTAATTTTATATAGACGTCAAGCAATTTTGACTATTTTGACTGAAGTTCTTGGTGTATTTGACAAGCAAACTACTTGATTGTTAATTTATAGTGAAAAATATATTATTTGGCAATGCACGCATTCATTTTCTCTCACTCACTCATAATGCTGCCCTCCTAAGCCAAAAGGTGCTACATCAAAAAAAAAACATAAGTACTTGAGTTGTACTTATTTATACCATGTTATGCAGAATGTCAGCTACACAATAATGATAACTCAAGTTATTTTTTTGAGATTTTGGCTTAGGAAGGCAGTATTATGAGTGAGTGAGAGAAAATGAGTGTGAATTCTTGACAAGCACATTTGGTGCTGCCAAGCCGTACGTCAAACATCAAAAAGTACACCTGTTTTACTTAGTTGCTTGTGTAATGCAGAATCAAACATACTCATAAAAGTTGAAAAAATATATATATTGAAAATATAGTTGCAACTCTGAATTGCAGGTGTGTTCGTTTTATTCAGTACAATTCTCGACTTCATGGAAAAAAACCCTAATCGTCGTTTAAACCCACATACTGCAGCGTTAACCACATTTATAAGTTTCACCGACCAGACTCTTGTGCTACTCTGTCACGTGATCTCCGAGCAACATTTAGTTGAGAAAATGATAAGTCTACTTACAACATTCCGACACTTGGAAAAGGTATTGGCTGCTTTATGCTGAGCCGGGACCGTTTTATAGCGGCAACATTTCCTATTGTTTTTTTACTTATTATGTGTCATTGCTGTTATAAATAAATTATTTTCTTTCTTTCTTTTTTTCTTTCTTTAATTTTAACCAATTAAAAAAATATATGGAACTTAGAAATGATATTACAAATCGTCACTACTTTAAAAAAACTTGTATATATCTCACAATCGATGATGTTTCTGAGTGCCCTAATAAATATTATTTTAAGACTCAACTTTGATGACGTATTGAATTGAGATACGGGATTTTTTTCAAAGTAGTAATGAATACATACAAAATGAAGATAGAAATGTGCAGTATTTGAAAAATACGTATAGAGTGTAATTGGCTGTATTTTATTTTCCAGATGAACATAAGTCTCAAAGGCGGCTGGTATTCTATTAGATATCAAAAAATCAAAGTCTCTTTGCTAGTTTCTTTTATAGCGTGGAGTTTTATGTCCGTAGCAAACCATGTTTATTGGTCAATTTATATGCATGGGAATAGTATTACAATTACCAGTAAGTATGTTAAAATTTGCTTCAATCGGCGTTCACATGCCCGCTGTCTAGGATTACATATATTATATGCATATAGCCAAAGGGTACCGTAGTAGAAAGTAATTGCAATATAACTATCGTGGTTTAACATCAGTTATCAGTTTAACATCATTAACTTATTCGGTTGCCTCTGTTTTTCATTCGAATTTAAACTAATTCTAGAAAAGCACAGGTTTACGAAAAACCTACATTAAAAATTTCCAAGTTCAAGTTCAAGTTTCCGCGGGATAGCGTTACAAAATTTTACTTCACCTAATTTTTATGCCCCGAGAAACGCCAGAAAACAAAGTGTAAAGATGAAGTACTTACTCGTAAAGGTAACTCTCGTCATAGATACTTTGTGTTTGAAACAGTTATAAAGCTTTTTGTTTTCAGATCCAGCTCTTTATACAATTGTTGTTCACGGCTATGTGTTTATGATTTGCACAATAAATCAACTGTGGTGGGGCGTAACAATTGCAGAGATAAGTTATACAATTACTGCGCTAAACAGTCAAATAAGGCAGCTACTTCACCGTAAGTCCCATAACTACTTAAGTAATAGCCGGTTCACACGGCACTGATTTTATACTTTTAGTTTTCTTTCTTTTTACTTAAACAGTGAATAAATGAATATTATAAACTTTATCCATATAACTTGACAATGTAGCGACTCTTAGCGCCATCTAGTGAGCACATATAGAAACTACGACCGAGTTCTACATGGCGCTATCGAAGTTTCTCGACCCGGACGCATATACACAACTTACGACGCTCTTCCTTCGGACTTCGGTCCCCAGGCAACACCTGCCTGGAGAGAAATCTCTCTATTGAAGCCTCCCCCCACATTAGTGACCGCCACAATGGACACAAACGCAATCTTCGAAGATATCCAAGATGAAGACGCAGTCTCACAGCAGGCCAGACTAACCACACTGTGCACCACTAGCATGTTACTACATATGCCTCGTGTCTACAGTGTGACAACCTCAACTCAACGCAGCTCACGTAGGTCAACGCGACTCAACGCTCGCCAACAAGGCTCCGAGCAACCACGCACCCAAGAAACTAGTAGAATATAATAAAATGAAAATAGTAGGAAGCTATAGGACCTGCAAGCGCCCACATAACGCACAGACTGCACTGCACTCCACGCCAGCACGCCACCCTCCGGTCTAAAAAAAGGGAGGCTGATGTAGCAACTCCTAGCGCCATCTAGTGAGCACATATAGAAACTACGACCGAGTTCTAAGATGGCGCTATCAAAGTTTCTCGACCCGGACGCATATACAACACAACACGCATATACAATTTTCGACGCTATTCCTTCAGACTTCGGTCCCCAGGCATAACACCTACCTGGAGAGATCTCTCTCTATTGGAGCCTCCCCCTCAAAAAAAAATAAATTAAAACTATGTACATACATAAAACTATCCTAAACTAGTAGTTTAGGTCTTAGTTTGTAGTTTATATTATAGGTTTAGGTTAAATTTATTTTGTTTTTTATTTTGTGACATTAATATCATTTTGCTTATTGACTTAGAATTGTATGTATTTAATTTGGACCTATGTTGTTCTTGAAATAAATGTTTTTTTTTTCCTAAACTTAAAATACTTAAATATAAAATAAAAACCTAAAACTAAAACAAATTATTTAAAGTACCCCTATTACTTAAGTTACTCTTAGGCAAAGTCCCGAAGAGGCTGGCAGCTATGCTAATTCTTTTTCCGAGGAAGCTGTGACCGTTTTGAAATTTCTTTGAAACGCTTTAAGTAGTTATGTATTTTTTTGGAAAAGTATGGAAAAGTACGTATTCCGAAATTGATGGAACTTTTACGGGTTGCTTGCTTGAGGGTACACTAGGAAGACTGTCCTAATTTTTCGACCTCAAGAATCAAGAATTGTTTTGTAGGGTTCCGTACCCAAAGGGTGCCAACGGAACCCTATTACTGAGACTCTGCTGTCAGTCTGTCTGTCTATGTATGTCTGTCTGTCTGTCCGTCTGTCTGTCACAGGGCTCTATCTCTTGAGCCATAATAGCTAGGCACTTGAAATTTTCACAGATTATGTATTACTGTGGCAACATGATGTGGCTAATGTTGTATAGATTATGGTACGGAACCCTTCGTGCGCGAGACCGACTCGCACTTGGCCGGTTATTTTTTACAAACTAAGCACATTTTGTACACCGCATAGTATGACCACAGAATAACTAATAGTAATGACACATTTAAAAAGCATTCTATATCATGAAAGTTCGTTGGTAAACATAATAGTTTTCACATTTATTTCATCATCATCATCATCATCATCATCATCATCATCAGCCAGAAGAAGTCCACTGCTGATCAAAGGCCTCCCCCTTAGACCGCCACAAAGAACGATATCTCGCCACTTGCATCCACCGGTTTCCCGCCACTCTCACTCTCACATTTACTTGGCGTTACAATTTATTTGCCGACAACATTAGGTATATTTTTTATGATATTATTCTCTTATTCTCATCTACAGGTAATATAACAAATCCAGAAGATTTACACTCAACAATTTGCTTTCTTGGCCAATGTTACGAGACAATATGGGGCATTGTACGGAGGATCGAAAAAGACAGTGGAATGTTTTTCCTGTTTTTATTCATGTCCAAGTTTAGCAAATTATTAATTTCACCATACAACTTAATGAACAGTCTAGGTACAGTCGAAGAAACTGAATTGCAAACCACACTTAAATATTTTCTAATTTTCATAACTGTTTTTCTGGCTCACATAACTGGTAAACATTTTGGATTAGGTATTAAGTCAGTGTAAGCATTGCACCTACGATTCCTTTATTTATATCTACATTGGTACATTAAGCGCAGGCCTGGCTGGAGGGCAGTGGGGCTAAACCGAACTATTACTTGTAATTAATAACCTCAATCAGCTGGCAAGTAGTACAGTCACCAGCACCAATATCTGACACAACAAAGCGTGCATAAACATCTCATATGACTCTATTCCCAAACGCCGTTAGGACATTTCAGAGAGGTTTGCACGCTCCGCTGTTGCAGATTAATGCAGGTGACTGTACATGGCTACAGAATAAGGTGGCTTTATTAATACCAATGTGATATCCATTTTCAGATACCAATAACATTCTGATAAATCATTAACGTGCCATATTATTAAATTTAAAGGTTCCTGCTGAAAATACTACTTCTCTTCAGAGCATTTATAATTCAGGGCTCGGTTTAACCCCACTAAACTTCCTTCAGATTTATGTTTTTGTGTTTAAATATCATAAAGAACTGCACAAATTAGGTATTCAGCTAAATCCTAATTTAAAATATATACCAGCTATAACTTACAACATTAAAACATTATACAGAATGTGGTACACGATTAAGTTTTTTTTGTACTTGGTACAACACATTTGAGTTTCCATTATGCTTGCACCTAAGATTATTTAAATCTGTTCTCTTATATAGCTTCATCGGAAAATAATCCATTTATTACAATAACACAAATCAATTGGTGTGTATACCACATGCTCAGCGTGGTGATAATAGTGGAACCCTGTCACTGGGCTCAGGATCAGGTAACAACTTTTAAGATTGTTTTTTTTTTGTATTTTATATTTAAATTCTAAATTTTTACTTTTACGGTCATCCCGTAAAACCTAAATTGAAAATACAAACTGAAATATAGATGCACAGAAAAACAAGAAAAATAAGACCAGCACTGGGAATCGAACCCACCTGGGCATTCCGTACCGCGTGCTATACCGCTACACCACTGCTGGAAAACGGTACAGACACGAATTTCCCCTATGCACCACATATCTACTAACAACTTTTATTCATAATTCAATTTATTTCTTTCTACTAGCTGCCTGACTCGGCAAGGTTTACCTTTACCTACCTAAGTAGGTACTATTTTTAGGCTTCCGTAGCCAATACGGCAAAAACGGAACCCTTATAGTTTCGCCATGTCCGTTTGTCCGTCCACGGCTTTGATCAGAGACTGTCAGTGCTAGAAAGCTGTCAAAGTCAAAGTCAAAGTCAAAATATCTTTATTCAATTTAGGCTATAACAAGCACTTATGAATGTCAAAAAAAAATCTACCACCGGTTCGGAAAAACCTCTGCTGAGAAGAATCCGGCAAGAAACTCAACGAGGTATATATTTTTTTTTTAAAACAGATTTACAATATTATTAAATGATATGTATACATCACAAGTATTTAACACAACTTTATTTTTAACACAGTAGGTTCGCTATTTGAAGGGATCGCTAATGCGGATCGGAATTATTTCCAAATATCCCTGTCCATGATATAATCATTAACTTTATAATACGCCTTTGATATTAATGTCTTCTTGACAATAGATCTGAATTTTGTATCCGTTTCATTTATAATATTTTTTGGAATTTTATTATAAAAACGTATGCAATTTCCCAGAAAAGACTTTTTGGTTTTAGCCAGTCTGTAAGATGGAACTTTAAGCTTCCCTGTGTTTCTAGTAGCCTTTGGCTTATCGACGTTAGTGGGAAAATCACATATGTTCTTCCTAACATACATGATTATTTCAAAAACATAAAGCGACGGCAGGGTTAGGATATCTGTTTCCTTAAAAAAAGATCTTAAAGATTCACGCGTCTTCAAATTATAAATTGCTCTAATTGCTCTCTTTTGTAAGTCTGTAAATTTGCAAAGTGATAAGCTTTCAGATGGAACATACGCACGATTTGCTGATCCGGCTGGCAAGGCAGACAGGGCAGAGGCACGGCCGCATGTTAACTGAACTCAACCTTTTTATATTACAAGTGCAGATGAGTGGTAACTTATTTTCGCCAATGGGTGTATTCACCATATCAAGACCGCTCGTAGCTACGGTAAACCAGAAACCATTTCTTTTTTTTTATGCAGTAACCCAACCAACCAATTTCCTCCGCCACTCTTCCCTATCCTGGGCATGCACCTGCCAATCGAGCTGAAAAGCTCTCAGGTCGTCCCGCCATCTTCTCTTAGGTCTGCCTCTGCTCCCATGGCCATCCCTCCAACCAAACCGACCATACCGGGTATGGCCTGTAATATGAGCAAATAATTAAAACATAGATCATAAACATCAAACTGAACAACATTAGTTCAGCGACTTTTAAAATAATTCGTTTTTTATTTTTTATTATACTTTTAAGTTTATTCGAAGAAGCAATTTAAAGCAAAATGCTTGATGTGTGTAGCAGGGTGACAGGCGACGTCAGTTGTGTTCAAGGATGGCGTACATTGATAGCATTATTTAATTTGTATGAAAAAAGGAAAATTCAGACACTATAATTTTTAAAAGTCGCTGAACTAATGTTGTTCAGTTTGACGAGGACGATCTATGTTTTAAATTTTTTCTCGTATTACAGGCCACACCCGGTATATATATAACTAATAATTGTAATTGGGTACCTTAAGTTTTCTAGGATGGTCCATGTTATAGAGGTATTTTTTATCGATAGTAGACTTATAATGTAGCCGTATAATGTACTCCTGTAAATACTTTTTTTTTCACGTGCCATGGACCATCCTAGAAAACTTAAGGCATTACTTTCACTGTAGCATGGTGCGGGTGACAGCTGTCAATATGAAAAGACTAGAGAGTCAAAGTGTCGAAAGTTGAGTCGATAAAACTAATAATTTAAAATCTTAATTATAATTAATGTCACCAGTTATCCGATTATTACGCTAATTTTGATGAGAATGTTAGTGAAAATCTAGGTTGGAATATTATTTGCCACTTAAGTAAGGCTAAATGGAGTTTGCAAGGATATTCGTTACTTTCCAATTAATAAGTACCGATATAACTCAAGATCCATTAGGTCCCATCACTAAACGATATTTTGGAATATATTTTTAAAAAGCTTTATTCTGAAATATATTTTTAAAAAGTCGTATCGTACTATGAAATACATATAATTATTGATACGACCTGTTACCGTAATGTATGTATTACATTGTTGTCGTGTTTGCGAGCCATAACTGACTCAGCTATTAAATGTACATTATATAGGCGGTTTTGTGTACCGGATTTAGGTTATCTATGTATGGCCACATTTTCGAGGAGGCAGTGTCATGAAAAATACTTTTCATCCATTAAACATTTAAAGAGATAGGTGAAGTTCCTTCCTAACCCGGATCTTAGACTAAATTACTTGTAACAGGTAGCCAAAAGCACAAATAAAGTTACCTACATACTTAATCTAAACATTTTTTGTAATTTTAGATTCAACATAAATTAAATAGAATGTGCCTTTTCAATTTTTTCTAGGTACTATAAATTTCACATATTAAGGTATTTTTAATCATTTAATAATATGAACTATTATGTTTTTTTTTTCAGATTTGTAGTATCGTAACAACCTACTTAGCAATTGTATTACAGACGGATACCGATTACTATATATAATGGTTTAGGTACTCCGCCTCTGTTAGAGCAAAGTACTTGATAGGATCTTCTGGTCATAAAAACGTATTTACCTTGTATGAACCTAATGTATGTTAGGTATATATATATCAACGTAATATGTTTCAAATTAAATATTTAAACCTTATTAGATATGTTTTTATTTAGTTATTTTCCTACTCTCCATCAATACATTAAGTATAATAGTTTACCACAAAAGTTATATTAAAATACAAAATACCTTTATTTTACATAAAAAATACACCGTTAGTTAAAGCGTCTAGTGTTTGTTGTTACTGATTAATACCAATTAAGTACTACATACCAATACAATAATAGGAATCAGTTGATTTATCTAAATAAATTTTGTAATTTGTACGAGTTTTATCAAAGAAATCTTACTTACTTACTATATAGGTATTCAACGTTTTCATTAACAAAATACTGCGGAACCTAAAGCCTATCATGTTCGGTAATTTTCCAAATCAAACTTATCCCAAAATTAGACAATGTTGTCATATAAATGCACATTAGACACAGAAAATCGGACTCAGCGCCGTTTTGAGTTGGGTTTACTCGTTTGTTAACGTTTTGGTCTTCACTGAAGATAATCTTCTTTTTAGGGTTCCGGAGCCAAAATGGCAAAAACGGAACCCTTATAGTTTCGCCATGTCTGTCTGTCTGTCTGTCTCTGTCTGTCTGCTTCAGCTGCAATTTTGCACGAACATGTATGTAAACTATGCCGACAAAATGGTACAATAATAATTTGAAAAATATATTTTTTTAGTGTAGGTACCTTCCATAGACGTAAAGTGGGGGTAATTTTTTTTTATCATCCAAACTTGTAATGCGAGGTATCATCATTGGATAGGCCTTTCATAATCATTAGGGGGTTGCTAAAATCGAGTCGTCGTCCCCCCCCCCCACCACTAAAATCAAAACCGGTGGGTGGAAAATTTTGAAAAAATTCAGAATGGTAGTAAGTTTATCAAACTTTCAAGGAAAACTATAACGGCTAAGTTTGCTTGAGAATAATTTAGTAGTTTAAGAGTAAATAGCTGCCTAAGGTATAAAGTATACCTAAACTTGGAAGATTCCGTATAAAATACGGAATGCTTAGAAAAAATTACTTATTTTTTTCGATCTTGATAACGGCGACCCTGTTCAGAATAAAATAATGACTTAAAAATAATGAAATCATTTTCATCTAGATACTCACACTTTTTAGGGTTCTGGAGCCAAAACGGCAAAAACGGAAAACCCTTATAGTTTCGCCATGTCTGTCTGTCTGTCTGTCCGTCCGCGGCTTTGCTCAGGGACTATCAATGATAGAAATCTGTAATTTTGCACTGATAACTATTCCGACAAAATGGTACAATAAAAAAAAATTAAAAAATTTTTTTAGGGTACACCTCCCATAGACGTAAAGTAGGGGTGATTTTTTTTTCTTATCCAACCCTATAGTTTGGGCTATCGTTAGATAGGCCTTTTAAAACCATTAGGGGTTTTCTAAGACGATTTTTCGATTCAGCGATTTGTTTGCGAAATATTCAACTTTAAAGTGCAAATTTTCATTAAAATCGAGCGTCCCCCCCCTCTAAAATCTAAACCAGTGGGTGGAAAAATTTGAAAAAATTCAGGATGGTAGTAAGTATAATCAAACTTTCAAGGAAAACTTATAATACTTTTAATTTACTATTTTCACAGAAATATCAAAAAAGTATAAAATAAAAAACATTAAATTTAAAAAAATCAAAAAACCCGACTGCCTTAAAAACTAAAAGGAAGAAAATAAGTCTAGTGGTCTAGAACATTGTCAAGCAGCTCATTTAAGGTTCAACAATCGGGACCCATTCAAATCGTAATCAACTCAAAAAATCTTGGTAATGGGTCCCGACTGTTGAACCTTAAATGAGCTTCTTGACAGAGTTCTAGACTTTTTTTTTCCTTTTAGTTTTTGAGGCAGTCGGGTTTTTTGATTTTTTTAATTTAATGTTTTTTATTTGTGTAATTTTGGACTAGTTCCCTATGTCAAAGGGTGATCGAAACTAGTAACGAAAGTTGACTAATCACGAGTACTTAGATACGCGCCACTGTGGCGCGCGGGGCGTTTGACGGGTAAAATATTGCCAAGCGCCTGTCAGTCAAGCCGTCGTGATTCAGTGAACTCTGTTTTCTGAACAACAATGTTTTACAGGCGCTTTATGGGAAATTAGGTGTCCGACTTGCTATTTTTATTTGCTTAAAATAAGGGTCGGCAATAAGCGGACCGTGGTCCGCATCCGGACCGCGGAAGCCCTAGCCTCGGACGGCCAAGTACCTACTATTTAAAACTAGCCCAATACCGTCGATTTCAATAATTTACCTACTTAGCTCAAAAAAATGTAAAAATTATTTATTACCAAAAACCTACTTATTTTGTATAGTGTATACTGTATACGCTACTTATTTGCATATAAATAAATAATACTTTGCTTTTGCTTTTGATTGCTGAGGACCTGGGTTCGATTCCCAGCGCTGGTCTCTTTTTCTGGTTTTACTGTGCATCCATGTCTCAGTTTGCGTTTTCGATATGGTTTCACGGGATACCCGTAAAAGTAAAAAATTTGGAGTTGAAATAAAAAATACAAAAAGACTCCAAAAAACCAATCATAATTTGATTGCTTAGTAGCGACATCTCTTGTCTGGGTGAGCGGTTGGTTCCGAAAGAGTGTGACGTCTCTCGATGAGAGCGGAACATAGATGTCGCTAGTGCTGCTGCATAAGTAGCGTAGTATAAATAAGCAACCTGGGATATGTATGCATAGGAAAAATTCGTGTCTAGATTCCTGTCCAGCGGTGGTGTAGGAGTTATAGCACGCAGCACGGATTACTGAGGACCTGGGTTCGATTCCCAGCGCTGGTCTCTTTTTCTGGTTTTTCTGTGCATCCATGTCTCAGTTTGTATTTTCGATATGGTTTCACGGGATACCCGTAAAAGTAACAAATTTGGAGTTGAAATAAAAAATACAAAAAGACTCCAAAAAACCAATCATAAATAATACTTTATCACAAAAAAAAAATCTAGACCTTGATAAATTTTCACGGACCCTACGTAAAACTAATTGCCGACCCTGGGCTTAAAAGGTGTGTCAGTCAATCCTCTTCCCCTTTTTTTATTTATTCTAAAACACAATCAAGTTCACGGATATCATTTCTTTTACATCTAATCTAAGTGAACAATTTTCCACAATGTAATGGCATGTTGCTGTCGCAGATAGAGTTTGACCAGAATTGACCAGATTGCTTATATGAGAAACCAAAATCCTAACATCCATGCAATACCATATTCCTATGAAGCTTAAAAGGGTTAACGCATAGGACGCAGTCATATGTTAGAGTACGTTAAAGCTATTTCTATCTTACTCTAACATATGACCGCATCCTGTGCGTTTGTCGGTGCTTATCAAACGTGTGGAGTATATCGACACATATCGAAATAAATAAATATCACGGGACAATTCACATCAATTGACTTAGGCCCAAAGTAAGCTTAGCAAAGCTTGTGTTATGGGTACTAAGCAACGGATAAATATAATTATATAGATAGATACATACTTAAATACATATTAAACACCCAAGACCCGAGAACAAATATTCGTATTTTTTATACAAATATCTGCCCCGACACGGGAATCGAACCCGGGACCTCAAGCTTCGTAGTCATGTTCTCTAACCACTAGGCCAACCAGTCGTCAAATATTCTGCGGGTAGTCGAGTCAAAATGACAAGAGGCAGTATAGTTGATATTTTATACGCTGAACTGCAGAACTCATCTGGTACCTAAAGATAACATTGTTCTATTATAGACAATAATAATCTACTATGGACACACTACAACACCGACCACCTACCTAAGTACCGCTTACAATGACAAAAGGCCTTTCTTAATGAGTTAAGCTTTTGCAATTTCGACCTTGTAACTTAGACTAGACGGTAGCTATTTGTTTGCATTTTTTGTTACTTGTTCTGATTTGTTATTAGCGGTAGGCTTCAACAAACGAGATCAATGTTATCTTTACTAGATGAGTTCCGAAGTCCTACACCCCTAGCATATAACATTTCAACTACTTTTTTTATACGAGGCCTGAGCGTGACGCGAATTTACGAAGAATAAACGATTTGGACTACACTTATGGATCACGGGTGGTTCACGGCGTCAATCGCAAGAGTGAAGGGGTACCGAAGCTACGGGTAAAGGTTTGTTTTACTGTCGGTAAAAGCTAATAAAGTACCTAACATTTCAGTGTCAATAATCAGTTGCACCTTACAGACATAGCTGCATAGGTGGCAAACACGAACATGCATGCATTATACTGTACTGTTCTTCCTTTTACACCAGCAGCCTGTGGGTCCGATATGCCCAAAAGTCATACAATGCTATTAAGATTCAGTACAATAACGCCTTTAGGATGCTGATTGGTCTGCCTAGATGGTGCAGCGCATCAGCCATGTTCGCTGAGTCACGCACGGACGGGTTTGCAGCAATTTTGCGCAAAAAAGCAGCGTCACTGCTGAGTAGAATAAGGAGCAGCCCAAACAGCATCTTAAAGATGATAGCTGATCATGTTTGTTGTCCTGTTTTAAACGAAATTATTTTAAGGGTAAAATCCAACTTAGTTTTTAAATACTAACATTATTTTTAAGATTGCTACTAACAAAAATGAGATCTATGTTATCTTTATAAATAAAATAAATTATTATTATTATTATATTAAACAAGCATACTTATAGGTAGTATGATTAATTTATGCACAACTATTTTAAATACAATGCGCCTTGTTATCATAAAGATCAGATTCTTGTGTTGTGTGCGGTCGTGAATTAGCGACATCGGTCGTGACGTGACCAGCCGGTGTTCCAGCAGGCGATAAATCAAATCGTATCAATTATCTATTCATTATTATCATCATAATATCAGCTGTAGGACGTCCACTGTTGGACATAGTCCTCTCCCATAGACCTTCAGTTGCTTCGGTTGGATGCACCGTGAACCCACGGCTTTAACCAGGATTTATTTCATTGCTCCCGTGTATTTTTTGTACCTACTGTATGTGAATTGTAATCCAAACTACATTATCATTACCATGTTTCAAGTCGACGCTTTTGATCGTTGGAGAGTTCCGTCCTGCGGAGACGATTATGGCCGGACCAAAAGAATTTCACCAAGATTTTTTTTACTTTCAATCGCCGGACGGGATTTAAACCCGCGCTTCCAGTGGCGTTACTAGCTAGTGGTACGTAGTCGTACTAACTAGTCTGCCAGGAACACAGTGTTTTCACTCCCTTATGCCGCCTCCACATGCTTGGCAATCAACGGCAAACAGCGAACACCAAACCACAAACACGAACGTGTGGATAGGTGTTCGCCTGTGTTTGCCTGTTTTTGTTCATATGAGTTTCCGAAAAACTCTGATTGGTGTTAAGCATAAGCAAACGGTTTGGAAATTTGAGACGGTTCAGCCAGGGCAAGATCAAGGATACAATTAATGAGATACCTGCCGGCTTATTTATGTGATCAATTCATGCGATTTATTGGTGCAAAGCGTGTGATTTAATTTATTTTGTTCTACTCCTATACCTACTGTTATCCGTGATCTACTTAATCACGAACAGTAATATAAGAACATACATAACAAAATACTGGTGATAAAAGTCCTCAGAACAGCACTTGTATCGCGTGTTAGTGGCTGCAACCACTTACTTTTTAGGGTTCCGTACCCAAAGGGTGCGAACGGGACCCTATTACTGAGACTCCGCTGCCTGTCTGTCTGTCTATCTGTCTGTCTGTCTGTCTGTCTGTCTGTCTGTCCGTCCGTCTGTCACATGGCTCTATCTCTAAAGCCGTAAAAGTTAGACACTTGACATTTTCACAGATTATGTATAACTGTGGCCGCTATAACAACAAATACTAAAAATAAAATAAAGTTACAAATTAAAGGGGGTCTTCATACAAGAAACGTGTTTTTTTCAGCGTTTTATGGTTGCTAGGCTTTATTAGCTTTGCTAAGGCGACCTAGCTATTTCGTTTGAATATTTACCTTTTAAGTTTGCGATTTTGATGATGTTTTATAAAAGCTTCGATAATATAATATAGTGACTGTCTGATTGTGTGGTTTATTCGTTTTTGTGCAAAATAATTAAAGCAATTTATGAACCAAAAACCCCAATAAAGCCAACTTTGATAAAGCGCTCGCCAAATCCACACTGTATAATCACTATGTTTTACATATTGTTTTTTTACACTAAAAAAATCATACTAAGTATTTAACACTATTTACAAGGTCTATAATACAGTTTGAAATTTATTCACACTAGTCGAGCTTCTTATTATTTAATTACACAACAAACGAAGTCCGCCGAATTTCCCGCGAATGAACTGTGCTGACAGACAGCAATTTTTTTATACTGCGCGCGGCATACGCTGGCAATGGTTTCAGAAGCAAACAGCCAGAATCAAGGAGGATAAGAATTCAAATTGTTTTTTTTTCAAAATACTTGCATAATAGCTTACATTTCGGCGATATTTTTAGAAGCTTTTCTGTTTGTTTATTTATTTATTTATTGTTTGTTTGGGTCCAATCTTGGAAGCTAAATTTTACCCACTTCCAGTGGTCCGATCGACTTGAAATTTGGCATACTTATGTAAATTTGGTGACAATACAATAATCTGGTAGTGACATCTTGGTGGTCCTTCCAAGATCGTTTCTGCGGGAGGTAACTCCTCAATAGTTAATAGTACCGATTTGCAATTTGGTACAGATATGTAGTTTAGACGACAATTCAAGTACAGTCAACAAAAAGTACATTCGGCAAAAAAACTTGTATTAAAAATGAAATTTTTAACAAAAAATTATCACAGGCATTATATTTATTTGCAGTGTAATGTAACTATGTTTGCTCGGGTGGAATCTTTTAACTCAAATTTCAAGTGGATATCTTCAACCGATTGAGCTGAAATTTTACACGCATGTATAAATCCGATGACAATGCAATATTATTATAACATGGAGTTAATCTGAGGATAAAGCTCGCGGGTGGCCATAGGAACTCTGTGATAAACGACATGACCACATCGAGTCTGTACTCGTTCGTCATCTTCACGAGTACTTTGGTAACCAGGGGCATAAAGTACCTACAGTCAGCAAAAAGAACTTATATTAGAAGATTTTTAAGAAAAACTTTTACTGAACTGTTTACGGAACCCTTCATGAACGAGTCCGACTCGCACTTGACCATTTTTTGTTTTGTTTCTGGGGCCAAAATGGCAAAAACGGAACCCTTATAGTTTCGCCATGTCCGTCTGTCTGTCTGTCTGTCCGTCCGTCCGCGGCTTTGTTCAGGGACTATCAATGCTAGAAAGCATATGTAAACTGTGCCGACAAAATTGTACAATAAAAAATTTTTTAGGGCACCTCCCATAGTAAAGTAAAGTACGGACGTAAATAGGGTTGCCAACCGTACTAATATATATATAGTATTGTGCTATATGTCGGGTCTGCGTACTATATACTGTTGAAGAAATATATAGTACGCAAAAATACTATATTTGAGAGAGAGAGAGAGAGAGAGAGAAAAACATTTATTCATACATATTCAATACACAAAAAAATACATTACATGGAGAGAACAAAAAAATAATAATAACATCGAATAATATAAAGTGGACCCCACTCAGCATACTCGCAACGCTGTTTTTCAGTGGGACCCATTTAAAAACTATTTCCAACAACGAAATCTAACAAACAAATCCTTATTTTAAAAATTAATGAACGCGCCTTTTGATTGACTTTTGAGTGATGCGTGTATCCGAATTCCGAACTCCGAACATCTATAATTGAGTTTATAATCCTTTGTCTTTGGTTGTGAACTTGAAAATGTCAAATTGAATTCATAAATCAAAATAAATAAGTAAGTAACAAATACTATGTCTATTTTTAATTTTTTCCATCAAATACTGTATTTTTTAGAAGAGTACTTTATTTTTTTTAGCTTATTTATTTTGAAAAATACTATATTTCGCCGAAGAAATGTTGGCAACCCTAGACGTAAGGTGGAGGTGTTTTTTTTTTTCTCATTCAACTCTATAGTGTAGCATATCGTTTTATAGGTCTTTTAAAACCATGGGGTTAAGAAGATTGTTCGATTCAGTGATTTGTTTGCGAATTATTCAACTTTAAAGTGCAAATTTTCATTAAAATCGATCGTCACTTCAACGCCTCTAAAATCTAAACTGGTGGGTGGAAAATTTTGAAAAAAATCAGGATGTAGTAAGTATATCAAACTTTCAAGTAAAACTATAACGGCTAAGTTTCCTTGAGAATTATTAGTAGTTTATGAGTAAATAGCAGCCTAAGGTATAAAATATACCTAAACTTGTTTATTTTTTAATTCGTTCGTTCGAACAGGCTAAGGTGCAGCCACTCACTTAATTCATTGGTTTTTATTCATAAAATAACTTTCCGTACATAATTCATGGCTGCAAACATAAGTAAACAAAATATGTATTTTTTAACATCGTCATTGGTAAGTAGGTAAAGGTCATCTTGGATAAATTTTGTAATTTTCATATTTCCCACTCATTTAGTTATTGTATTTACGTTTCTTTTTATATTTATTATTTATATCATATTTACGTTTGCTTTAAACTAAAGTACCTATGAAAAAGTTCAAGTTGACTTTTCTTCACCCTTTTTAGTGTAAATAATCTAAGATACTCACTGTCACCTGGTCGTCACCTTTTACAAAAAAAAAATATAACAAAAAATTGAACTGACTAAAAAAACCATGAAAATAGTTTTCTACCAGTCTGAAGTCGGTCGGTGCCTCAGCTCGAGCCAGCAGGAGTGCACCTATGGTCATCTACCTCACCTACGCACTTTATATTGGGCATCAATCACTCCTGCTGGCTCGTGCTGAGTGAGGCACCAACCGACTTTAGATTGGTAGAAAATTATTTTCATGGTTTTTTGTAGTTGCTTAAATTTTTTTATTATATTTTTTTTCACGCTTTTCAGTGTAAATCACCTAAGATACAATAGTTTAATATCAACTGCTCGTCACCTTTAACGAAAGATTGCTTTTTCCATGCAGAGACGTTCATTATTGAGGAGTACTAATGCTTCACCACCCATTTTACCATATGCATAAATTGCTTAGCACCTGTGTCAAAGTAATCAAAATTCAACCCGTGAAATACGTGTTATTGAGTAGTAACTCCGATGGTCAACTGTGGTCGTCATCATCAGTTCCACTTCACCAAATGATGTTTTTCAAGAGCAAATCGCACCTTTAAAATTAAATTGAAATACTTAGAAATTTTCTCATTTCAAAATTCAACCAGATTGTGTTTTATTTAATGTTTATTTTGGAACTGTGAATATTTCGTTTTTTTTTCAGTTTAATTTTAAATTTGCGAAATGCACGAGTTACTACTAAATATATCCAATTTACTATAGTAGGTGTCCTTACTACATTTGAAGAGTTTCCTCAATTTCCTTAAGATCCAATTATCAGATCCTGATTTGGTGCCTATGGGACCTAATTGTAAGCATTCCTAGACGAACGCAAAAAAAAACAAATCGGTTCATAAATGACAGAGTTCTGAGGTAACACATAAAAAATACAACCGAATTAAACCTCCTCCTTTTTTGAAGTCGGTTAAAAAGCTAGTAGCATCTCTTCTTACGATGTTCG
The DNA here is from genome assembly GCF_025370935.1 of Choristoneura fumiferana. Lineage (NCBI taxonomy): Eukaryota > Metazoa > Arthropoda > Insecta > Lepidoptera > Tortricidae > Choristoneura > Choristoneura fumiferana. Next base: position 11,202,602 of record NC_133483.1, on the reverse strand, counting down.
CTACGCTCACATCGTAACTCACGCCACACGCCTTTTTTGACCCCTATTATACGACTGCTGCATTATTTATATTTGTAACTCCTAGAATCAAATCACACAACGTACATTTGATAATAATAATTTTGCTGTTGATCTGCCGCTAAATGCGCTAGCACGTTCAAATAATACCCTTGTTTTCTAAACTTAACAACACGGAAGACATTATAGGGCATTAACATCAAAATTAATCATCTTAAATCGAGATGTGTGTAACGAAAAGACAAGCAGCTGTTCATAGTAGAATCCATTCATCATATTATGAATGCCCTTGATTGTACTGATAATTGTAAAATAAACACTAAACACTCAACACTGACCTTTGTCAATTAGTTATAACAATTTTGAACGTCAAGATCAGTCGGTGTAGGTATTGACAGAATTCAGGCCTTTAGAATACCTACGTTCTAGTCGGAGTGACCAAGTCAATAGCATTGTTTAGCTTAACTTTTAACAGTAAATAAGTATATGTACTCTATTATTCAATGCGTCCGATACGATACAACGTTTGCTTTGCTACTCTAAACGTTAGACAAATTAGTGTTATTCTTTTTAAAATTGACTTTAATGTGTTAATTATTTTTATAGTAAATCATTATTGAAGGCACAAGCTATAATCTCAGCATAAAGTTGAGATCCACTGGTTATGGAATTGTAATTTTCTTGACGTCAAAATAAATATTTTAATTTTTTCAAAATTATTTAAATATTATTATTTAAATCATTTTATTTGCTGTTGCCCGCAATATCTCCAAAGAATTCAGGCTATCTATATTTGCGTCAAATTTCCTCCTAATCCGTTGAGCCGTTATTGCATGATTCAGTAACAATCATCCAAATATCCACCACCTCTCCATTTCCACTTTTCCATTTAGCTATAACATTAACTGATTCTACTAAAAAAAAAAAAAAACGTATTTTGTCGTACAACTAAATTTAATCTTTGCATGTCGTGATATAATGCGTAATAACTTTGATTGGCCTTATAATTTATCAAGCAAACCGTATAATTATTTTTTACAAACATATCTCAGTAAAAACATATATATTAATAACTAAGTAATTATTTAGTTTTAGAATATAAATCATAAAGAAAAAGAATATTAAGTCTTTAAGAGGGTAAATAAGGTTTTCCGGCTGTCGTTTCCTTGGAAATACGAGTATTACTCACATTATTCATTTTAAGCTAAGCTCAGATGTCTAGGTGATTGTTTATGTTGTGGTTTAGAATAATTTTCAAAGGCAATGTGCCATATCTTCAGTATCTCTTAGTAGCTGTGTATCCTTACAAGGATGTGTGTGATAGTATTGAAGGCAACAATATCGCCAAAGATTAACTTATAGAAGTGACACTGTCATTTCAATTAATGGTTTCCTCTCTGAGCAACATACTAGTAAGTGTTTTTTATCTGCCTAAACATTATTGCACGAATTTAATTATACTATTATTTTTTAATTTTTTATAATCGATTAAATCAATTATAACGCTCATTTCAAAAATTAATTGTTTGATCTCTGTACGGAATTTTTAATATTTATTAGTACTGTAGGTACTTTATATGGTCATGGAAGAAAATGAGACGTAAGCTGAATACCCTCAACAGTTAATAACTTACAGCGAAAATGAGCAAAGCTAGATTTTGTGAGCTTATAACAACCTAATTAAAACTTCAACCGTAACAAATTTAATTAACAGCGTATCTAATAGGCAGCCGTAAATGTAAACTACCTATGTGGCATTTAATCAATTTATATTAAATGTTTAATTTTCCGCTTCAATTTGCACGGTCGTATAAACAAAACAAAAATTTGCAAAAATAGTATTGTGGCAGTCTACATAGCTTAGTATATGTCTGGTCTATGTGGAGTGGACGTATTAATAAATTACGTGTGCCAAAGAATCGCCACAGTCTCGTGCTAAACTCTTGCGCAACGGGCCGCGACGGCCGCTAGACCTGCGCCTGGGACAACGGAGCCCTCGCTAGAATAACAAGGTAACACTTAACAAACAAAAATTAATTAATTTTAATTTTATTTTATTGTTTTATTTACAAACAATTTATTTCATAACTATAAAAACGTGCGTGGCTTTGTTCACTTATATACCGGTTTTGAACAATTAGGGTTTTTTGTTCAAATTCGTATTAAAGGCAAAGAATTTGGATCGGATTATAGAGAATATGGATATAGTAATGTAGAGTTTTGACTGTGGTGGCAATTCACCAATGAGGACTCTTCAAACCTATCAGCATCATTTACTAATTGACCAGTCAAAAGAAACAGATAATTTAAATTTTCCAAATAATGGTATGTCAATCTGGTCTTTACGGTGCAAAGATTTCCATAGTAGCACTCTTCGGCTGTACTTGCAAACGACTATTATTTGTTTTCTATTATTTAAAAATAGGTAAGCTCCTTACCTATTTTTGTTTGAACAAAGTTATTCTTAGTTGGCACAGTCGTCGAATTAATTACAATAATTTCCACAGAAAAGTTATAACAATTTTGCCTCGCTAAACATCCATTAAGCGACATTTTACTTATTAACATGAATGGAACTGTTATCATGAAATGTTTACATTTTTACTTTTTATTACTGCTATTTTATTCAGTAGGTAGTGAAAGCAAATTACCTAGCTTATAGTGTTTGTCTAGCTATTAAGCCAATACTAGATTTACATTTCATGTAAAACATTTTGATACAAACAAAATCGGCAACTGTAACATGTAAGTTCTTACTGATTTAACAATTATTGATCGTACAATATGACTAAATACTAAATAATGCCTATCTTTTGTCACAATGTAGAATCAGATATAAAAGGTCCTTTACTCTTAGAATTAGCAGTTACGTTTAATTTCTACAACACCAAGATTTTATGATATAAATAAATCTTTATATACCTACTCGTAGAATAAAATAAAGTCACTTCCCGCCGTCTATACGCTTAAACCTTTTAAACTGAAAAGTGCCTTTGTTAGAAACCTATTTTTGAAAATTAGGTATAAATATAGGCGAAGCCGGAGCGGGTCACTAGCTTTAAGTATTTATCTAGATAAATACTCAAAGGTCACTAGATTGAAATAAAAAAACATTGTTATCGAACATTAACGCCGTGTTTTTGTAATAATATATTGTCAGTACTAGTACTACTAGTACGTAAATTACTTTTTTATTTAAATAAACTCCTTTAACTTTAAGGACTTGTTTCAATTAGGTACTAATAGTAACTAATAAACATTGTGACATTGTGCCAAATATATTCAAAATAACCAACTTAATTTTGAATAACATTTAAACCTAATTATATTCAACGCCGGTGTTCGATTGGTGACAAAATTCGTTTATACTCGTAAAAATCGAAAGATTCTGTTTAGCTACAAAATCTTAATTAAATTTATCCATATGTATGCTTTATAATATTACCATAATGATAAAATATGACGAAACATGTAGTTATCTCTAAAATAATTCGAATAGGATATCAACCAAGAGTGTGTCTGTTTTTATGGGTATGAATCTATTACTTCATCTCGGCCTATACACGTCCCATTGCAGGGTACAGGACTACTCTCAGAATGTGAGAGCTTGGGCCATACTTCCCAAGCGGGTCCAGGGCGGATTGGGAACTTATATCCTTCATACAAAATGAGCATTATTAGCAAGTAATGTGCTTTCGACACACTAAAACATAAGTACGGACAGACAGATATAAAGATCCCGAGGTAGAGTCGACTAACGACGAGCCCTAAACAAAAACTGAGACAAGGCGGGGTGTTCCATATAGCCTTTCACGTGTGCCAAGAAACGTGCAGTGAGATTTGTATCTTGAATTTGGAAAACCGGCTTAGCAGGTGGTGTGTTACTACCCGCATCCGGATGCAAAGACAACGACCCACACCTCATATTGAGGCTCGGAGGGTATCATCTGCTAACCTTTACATATATAATAATTATTTATGATTTTTGCGTCATATAATTCATTTAATTTCAGCCTCCTATCGAGTACTCAATTGCGATTAGCTTAATCAACGAATATAAATATTATTTATTATTATAAGAAAAATACGTACAGTCAAAGAAACTGAATCACGTACCATAACCTATTTCGCTATGATTTCTTTGGCAAATGTATGGGATGTCAACATGATTAGTAGCAGTACAACATATGTGTAATACGGCACCTCAGTAGCAAAGGTTAATTATTATAAATATTAAATTAGCTATAAATAAAATATAAGCAAACATTCGTTTGATTAGGTATTATAAATTACTTCATATCAACGCCTAATAAACTCTGGCGCACCATAAAAGAATCAGATGGGTACTAAGACTACATTTGAATAAATTTTTTATTTAACTTATTGAATTTTCAATCATTATAAGGCTATAAACTGGTTGACAATACATCGTTAAAAATTGCTTGTATTATAGAACTATCAAGGCCTCTACGGCATGAAACCTTTCAATAAAATACACAAACAAAGACACGGTAAACAAGTGATAGAGCGTAAATTACATAATAATGAGTCTTAACTAACATACACCTAACTTATCTTCGACTAAAATTATGAATTCTTTGTTGGTTAACATCTACCTTGGACCTTCTGTTAACGCCTATTCTGACTGATTTGAATAGTTTGTTGCAAATATATTTTTAAACCAAACATTGGCAGATTATTTGGCAATGATGTTACTATTTTTTTTTTACCACAATTACCACAATTACTACTACTACCACTACTATTAGCACAATTTAATTTTACATTTAAATATTTTAACATTTTTAACTTAACTCTTTGGTTACTGTAACTTTGGGGTTCTCATTTACATAATTATTACTTACCTGTATGTCGATTAGTTAAAGAGAAGTCAAAAGTTAATTGTTTATACTAATTTCCAAGATTGTGAAGATTTAGGTACGCAGTGAAACTTTTCGATGGTAAAAACGAAATATTATACAGTTTTTTAATATTTACAATTAATGGAATGTTACCAAGAGTATCTTTTGATTCTAAGCATTTATTTTAGCTGGTAAGATGTCAACTCCACTGATCACCGGTGATTTCTTTCGTAACTGCTGGACAATTGTGGCCTTGATTTGGTAGGGTTTTTGCAACAATTCAGGACACTACTCTGCAACAAAATTATTCTACTCTACTTGTTTTTTTCTTGAAAGGTCGTCAAGGAGTTCAACTCACTGAAATGTCTGTTGGGCTACTTTTGTTAATCTCAGTAACACGGCCGTTCATCCCAGTGATTTTAATAAAATACAATCCCAAAGACTAACAGTACTACAACTAACAGACATAGCATGGCTTTTAATCTGATAATCTGTCATCTCCCAGGATAACAGGATCAAAGGAATTTGGGCACAAATTTGTGCCTCTGGGAGAGGACAGGTTAATCATCATCATCATGTCCCTGCTGGACATAGGCCTCCCCCAAGGCTCTCCACTGAGACCGGTCTTGTGCTTTCCGCATCCATCGCGATCCCGCGATCTTAACCAGGTCGTCGCTCCATCTTGTCTTAAATCTGTTAATGTCTTGTCATAAATTGTCATATTTAAAGCATCTATTCAAATTAATCTTTTAATAATGGAAATAAAATCCTATTTTTTGTCGAAATGGTACAGATTTTTTATTAACTTACTTCTGAACTTATAATTCTCTCAACAGTTGATTCAGATATGAAACATTTCAAGCATGCAATTATTTTAGTTAGACGATAACCATATTTCACTCATCGATGTTAATGAAATTGAAAAGCAGGTTACGAGATTCATCAAAGGAACGAGTATTTTTATTTAGTAACTATGCACTTCAATTTGACCTCATAAGTAATGAATGTAAAGAGTCATCAAGTCTCTTACAAATTTTACAAGGACGATCTTAATAGTAAAAAAAAAACTTAAATACATAAACTAGCAAGTACTTGCAGCAGTACCAATCGTTTAAATATACGCTCTTTCAATTCCAAATAGGTGACGTTTTTGCAAATCGTAACCAAGCAAATATCCGGGTATTCGCTTATAAAATTTGTGTGAATAATGATAATTATGTCAACATTCACTCACCACGTCAAAGTTGAATATTTAAAATAACCTTAAGTAGTACTTACTTGACGTAAGCCTAATGCATTTTATTATATGCATAAATTATGTTATGTTTTGTTTATTAATCTGATTTGTCAAAAGCGTCTGTTTGACTTTTAAATTTACGACTTATTCATAATACTTAATTAAACTCGTTTTATACATTATTTAATATGCTATGTAATTGACTATACAAAATCATCGAAGTCTTATTATTTATCCGACTTCACGAATTTTGTAGGTATTTATGTGTCCGGCTTTCGCGCTGTGTTAATTAAGCAAAATTGCAGATTGGGAGCGATATTAGGTCCGGAATCACTCGAGCTGTCAACATAATCTATGACATTTAATTAAGTCATCGCGTGAGAGCGTGATTCTAAACTGTTATACGGGGTTATAAACATGTTAGTCAATTCGTTAAACATTCAATTTGGCCTTGGCATTGACCCCGACCACTCCTTTATTATAATATTTTGAATAACCCATGTTAATTTTAAATTTCAGATGCATCAATTTAGAAGATTTATCGTACTGGTCACCATCGTAACATATTGTCTCGAAGCTCAAGGTGCCGACAAATACACAGATGAAAATAGACCCTATGAATTTGGGTTCACTATTGATGGGGAACAACATAGACATGAAAAAAAAGGTAAATTAAATTTAAAGTCGTTACGGCGTTGCTATGTATGAAAAATTGCAAAAAAGATGTAGAGAAACAAGATTTTAGGACATTTCGATTGTGAAGGCTTCTATTGAAGCAGTTAAGATAAAGATATATATGCCTGCTTAAATAAAAACTTGTTACCTATTTGTGACTTGTAATATTTCTAAGCAAGTACTTTACATAGATCAAATATATTTACCCTAATGAATAAACGGTATTATGACAAAATGAGTTAAATTTAACTAATAAAACGATTAAATTAGTCTATCATTCACCGGATAGAAAATTATATTAGTTCGAGACAAGTGGACGCCAGGCAACCAGCACTCGGTGACCGGTCGCGACAGCTTATTTCCATTATTACATCATAAATATCCTGTATATTGGAGATTATCAAAACGTTTTGATTTGTGTAGCCTGAACTATAAAAGATTTACAAAGTCATTTCTTGGGTTATTCGAACATTATACTATCTAAAAGCAATTTAGTTACTATAAAGTTTTATCTCTTATATAATGCTAATTTTACGATTTATTTATTTTTAGTGTAATGAACACAAACTTTAAGTAATTTTAGATTGGATGAATGGTCGGTCATTGTATTTACAGTTTCGTTAGCAAATATTGATCCGTTTTATTGATTTCAAGTGATCGTAATCCGAATCGCTTATATTTACAGATGAGAATGGACTCATCATGGGAGAATTCGGTTTCATCACGGCCGATGGAGTGTACCACGTAACAGTATATGCCACCGACGAAAATGGAAACTTCAAGATTATATCCATGAAGAACATTCGGGTCAAACCATGTAAGTTACGTAATGCTTCTGAAAATCGTGTCAAGAGCTAAAATTATACGCGTATTGATAATTAATGGGCCAAATAACTCTATAAGGCGGAGATGTAGCTTAGTGGTTTATTGATTATGTCAACTCAGGCAAGTTTATGAGTATTTTTTTCGATTGCCTCGCCTCGATCGCCTTCATTGATGATATTACTCATAACCATGGTAATGCCACGTGATAGAGGCCGTCATAATTTAATATGATAATTTTGCAAATTAACACACATAGTTATTAATATTTAATGCATTGCATTGCCAAAAAAATAACAAGTAAATTAATAACCTATGTGATTGATATATTCCAGATCCTACGTCCCCTCAAGCGGCAATACCAGCCAGGCAAGGGCAATCCCTGCCTTTTCCTCCATCACAGCAAGCACCAACTGTGCAAGGTCCCTCTTCTCAGCAGCCAACGAGACCCTTGTCATCAAAACCTGCAGAGGCGGCCCCAGTTAAATCTTGCTCCAGCTGCAGTATCCCTACAACGACAACGCAAGCACCAAGAATAACTGACTTTGCTAATGTAGCTCGCGATCCACTTCCTTCTTCAGTGCTTGGTACAAACCCAGCATCTAGACCCGTGTATCCTCAAGCAGCAGACGGCTATCAGAATTTCCCTCAAAAGCAACCAGCTGCGCAGGGTGGTAGTGGCTCGCCTAATTATCCACAAGCTGCGGGTGGTGTTCCTAATTATCCACAAGGACAGCAAAACACTCTCCAACAGGGTGTTAATTATCCTCAACAAGGACAAGCAGCTCCTCAACCTGGACCAAACTACCAACAACAAGGACAGAACTTCCCTCAGCAAGGACAGAACTCGCCCCAAGGAGGACAGAACTATCCTCAACCAGGACAGAACTTCCCTCAGCAAGGGCAGAATTCGCCTCAAGGAGGGAAAAAAAATCCTCAACAAGGTCAAAATTATCCTCAACCAGGGCAAAATTCACCAGCTCTTCAACCACCACATGGAGATAGGAATCCTAAGCAAATAGAACCACGATTTGGTGAACCTGGACAGCAAAATAATCAAGTAGGTCCAGGTCCTATTAAACCTCAGCTAATTTCAGCTCAAATGCAAATAGTTGACAAAAATACAGACGTAAACTATAAGGCACCTGGTGAAAAAGAAGGACTGCCCAATGGACTGACAAAGGATGATATGATGACCCTATTATATACTTTCAATTACACTGTTGGTTTCCATGGACATCATGAAGAAGGCTATACAAACGGTGCCAAGAAGGGATACTACTATGTAACTGGCAGAAATGGAGTGCGAACTAGAGTTGACTATGTAGCTGATGAAAACGGATTCCGTCCTAAGATAACCCAAGAAGTACTTGATCTATTATCCGAAGACGTGCCTAAACCAGAAACAGAAAAAGATGAAAAATATGGACTTAAAGGCTACGAGTTTAAATGGCTTTATTATCCAGTAGAATCGAGAAAACGGTGAAAGTTAGTACGTAAAAATAAGAGCTTTAAATAAGTGATAAATTGCAATATTTACTTACTTACCACATTAGTATTACCGTATTAGGGTATTGTTAGCTATGTGTCATAATTGACTAGGGACCAATTAATGTTAAAATTCTCCTAAACAAGCAATTGATTCTTAGACAACTTTGAGCATTATATTTTACCAATGGTTGAACAATTAACCTGTACTCTCCCAGAGGCACAAATTTGTGCCCAAATTCCTTTGATCCTGTTATCCTGGGAGATGACAGATTAAAGTGACCCATATTACTATCTAAGGTTGATAATAACATCCACGGTCCGATCTGAAAAGGTTCTCTAAATATCACAGTTTAAATGGTTTTATTGTAGGTACCTTATTAAGATATTTAAAATAAACTTTATTGTACTTAGTTAATAAGGTGATGCGACTAAACACTGCCAACTAAACTGCCATGAGGGTAATTATTATTATTTATAGGTAGTGAAAGTACCCACCTACTAACCTACTACGAGTACGAGTATATTTATAAATGATATAACTTGGTTAACATTAGACTACCAATAAAAATCGTTTTAATAGGTTTTCTTTTATTTTTGTAATACTATGAAGGTTTTTATTTTACTCTAGTCCTCATAATAGGAGATTAATTAAATGTATCAGATCTTTAACAAAAATTATAACTACTGCTAACCTTTTTATATTAATGGTCATGTTTATATTCAATTTTAGGTTATAAAAAATATAAGAAAAAATCACTAACTCTAAAAACCCCGCAGGAGTGTTGAAAGCCCAATAGATAGTACATAGACTAGAGAAGACGTACTCATGCTGAGGCGCCGATTTCAAACTGGTAGAATTTAATTTTTATCTTTTTTGTTATAAATGTTTTTCTCGCTTTTCAGTGTAACTAATCTAAGTAAGTTAACTCGTGCTAAGTATAACTCAAAAGCTGCTGATCAGATATTGGTCAGATAAAGGAACGACACGAATAGCACCAACCAGCTTCCAAATAAACAAAGAAACATTCAAATTAATTCACCTAGAATAAAGTTCTGACGTTATCTACACATAGAAAACTGCATCTCAGCTGACGATAATGTAGGACGCTCTCCGGCCAGGTGGTGTGACCATCTGCGAAAGGCTGCTGGTAAAAGCTAGATGCATCTAGCCGAGGACAGGGTGCAATGGCGCTCGTTAGGGGAGACCTCTGTCCAGCATAGTATACTGCTATAGGCTGATGATGATGATGAAAACACACTCAAAAACAGGCTAAATTGATAAATTCCGTCTTTTTCAAATTCGGTTGAAAATAGGTGTCATTCAATAAATTTACTTGCTGCCACATGTATCATTACAAGTATTTAATTTTATTATTATGAAAACTATAGGTTAGGGACTGTAGTGTGCATGATAAATTGATTCTTAAAACAGAATGATAATTATATTTTTGAAAACATATTATTTTTACTTTTATAATTTCAAAATGCATAAAACTTTAACTTTAACTTCTTAACAGACGGCAACTTTCACGTCTGTTACAGAAAACCTCCACTAGATGGAGTAATTATAGCCATAGATCACATACGACCGGTAGGGCGCCATCTCTATCTATTTGTGTGTACTTTTAACAAACATAGCTCAGTAAGTTATCATGCCAAGCAAAAGCTTACCTCAGAATACAAGTTGACTTTACACTTCCAGCCGTTTCTCAGAGATGGCTTTTATAGTCATATTTTATACTCATAGTTATGGTGAGTGATAAGACATAGGATGTCGTAACGGCCATAAGAATATTTATACCAGAACTACCCTTAGTTTCGAGTGCGTCAGTCCCTGGAACAATTATTAGAGCCAAAAGTCTTTAAGTTCAGGGTAGCTTTGGTGACTAAATTCAAAGAAATTTCACGACTTAAGCCCTTGTTACTATAGTGCAATGGTTCCTTACCTTTCAGTGATAAGGGACCATTTGATTTTTTTTCTCTGCCACGGACTTCGGAGCGGACCACGGAATTCGGAAAAAACACTTTTGACGAAAATTAAGGAATTCTTTTGTTTTTCGATGGCTTCGCGGACCAATTTGGGTGTGTGCAGGGAAGTCTTAAAAATTCTACAATTAGAAATATTAGTGCACACTGCCAATTAAGATGAAAAAAATGAAAGGAATTTTTAACACTGACTCAAACTATCTGTAGGTACATACCAACGGTTCAGCGGTTTCGACGTGATGAAGTAACAAACAAACAAACTAGCACACAAGCAGACTTACAAACTTTCGCATTAATAATATTACTAGCTGTTGCCCGCGACTCCGTCCGCGTAGAAGTATGGAAAATAGTTTAAATACGTCCTATTTTCAGACCTACTGAATATAAGTACAAAAAAAAACATAACAATCTGTCGAACCGTTTCGGAGGAGTTTGTTCACAAACACTGTGACACGAGAATTTTATACACAGCGTGTATTTTTAATACTACCTCAAACTATAACCAGAGGAAGATTTTAGTGGTTTGAACCGATATCAAGATAAATTGTTAATTTAAAATTAATTTTTGAAATATTTTCGAGCAGCAATGTAACGCGTACAATAATTTGATACGAGAGAGAAACGTTTTGTGACAGCTGTCACGTCAACAAAGTACGACGTTTTGAATAAAAACAAAGCAGTATCACGTAGTGATACATTGCGTGCTAATTAATTTTGTGAGGAAAATACTAAGTTAAATTTATTTACTAAAACATAATAAAATGTAATTATTAGGGCTTTCCCTAACTACCCTTCAAGTTTGAGGTAGTATCAAAAATACACGCTGTATATTAGGTCAGTGGCATGATACCCTGTTGAAGCGTAATAATTTAAAAATTACATTAGTTGTTTTTAATCATTTATCAAATAAGCCAAATTTTATTTACATGGAAAAGAAACGAGTAAATAACAATTAAATAAAAATGCCTTATTTTTAGAACGATGTTTACACATTAGGTAACATGCTGTGCAGATCAGTAGAATAGGTATTTAGGTACCTACTCATGCAAGTCATATGGATACCATACCACAACTAGGTTTTAGCCAAATTGACTATTTTATGACTTCTATCTCAAGTATAGACAAATAATCTCAATCGACGGTGTAACGTCTTCTTTCACACTTAAAATGTTTTTGATGGGAAAATTATGAAAACCCATAGTCAAAATACCACAAACGGGACTTATCACGCTATTATTATTGCACAAGTAATATTTACCTCGACGTTTCGGCAACGTTACAGTTGCCGTGGTCACGAGTAGACTGAAGTGTGGGGTGTCAAGTCTGCCTAGCGTGATAAGTCTCGTTTGTGGTATTTTGACTATGAGTGAGAATCACGAAAGTTTAAAACGTTATGAAAACCCAACAAAAGCACTTGAACTTCAACAGCTATGTGTGTATAAGATGCATAACCTATATATTATTATTAGATTTTAGTACTTCATTTTATTTTACATCCTTTGTCAAGCAAATTTTAGTGAAGCTCGTTAACGTATATTCTACTTGTATATGTATGTACAAATTGTACCTATTAAAATGATGTAAAAAATATACTTACATAAATAAATAAGCAGTAGCTGCCCAGGAAATATGGCCGTTGATATTTTGGAGGTAGTAGGTAGGTATTTTTAAACTTCTTAGGGCCTGAAACTACCGTGAGACTCACTCATATTAAATGATATTATAACGGATAACTCACGTCTTAAACATGTCGAGCTAAACTCGGTTTAAGACGTGAGTTATCCGTTATAATATCATTTTCTTAGAGCGTGTCTAATAATAGCATCAATATGTTTTTACAAACCCTTCGGAGCTCCGAAGACGAAGGGCTACGGATTAGCCCGAAACATGTCGAGCTAAACTCGATTTAAGACGTGAGTTATCCGGGTCATTATATTTAATATGAGTGAGTCTCACGGTAGTTTCATGTTCAAAACCCTTTTTAACCAAAATGACAAAAAACCTAAACCTATTTCATAACTTTCGTAACCTAGTTCGTCATTGGGTACTTCCTACTCTAACGTAAAATTCAAAAGATTCGGTAGCGTAGCGCATAATGAAAAGCCTTGAAATTTACGGACTTCGCCGTGACTCGTGACCCGGCAACATTGATCCTATAGTAATACCTAAATAATAAGCAGTAATGATAAAGAAAGGATTATGTAACTATCACATGAATGGGAACGGCACTTGCGGCGGAACCGCGTTTTGGCGGGAAACCGACATCAGTTACAGCAGCGCTGGCGCGTGCGCTCCACGCGTTCGTTATTTAAGTTATTCCAAGTCCGATGCGATCGCGAACGCGACGTTTTGTCTCCTAGTCTTTTTGTTTTGACAATTTGTTTAAATGGAAGTATTGAGGACGCACCTCATTTCCCATTGTCGTATTTCTCTTTAACATGGTGTGAATATGCTTTGTTACTATACAAAAGTAGTGTTAGTTCTACTTTCGTAAAAATTATACAGATCCCTGTGGATGTACTGACTGAAATAGTGGGATTTCGTTTTCTTCAGCTACAAACCGGTAGCGCCTGATAGAATTATTTACTGTAAAATAAATTGTTAAAAATTTGAGTAAGTACTTGCGTCTGAAAATGTTCAAAAACATCAATCTAACTGCCTAATGTGAGCTATCAAAACTAAGCTAAGGTTAATAAGCTAAAGTAACTTAAAATACTAATTTATGTATATTTTTATTGTCATTGGATGAATAAACAGTTATTAACGCATGCAACTCATTAATTAACCTACTTAATAATCATAATAATGAAACATATGACCAATTAACCTGCTGACTAACTTTGTAAGTTTTGTTTAATTTTTGCTCTCTTTATTGTTAGTGTAAAAATTAATAGGTACCTACTAACGTAAAAATAGAATTCTATGGAATTAAACAATCGTGTAAACAAAGCATTTTTTCACGATTACTCCGTAGCTACTTACATTTGAACGCCAATCCCGATCATATCACATCTCAATGAACCCACCACTGTTTTTAACAATCATTGTATCATTAAATAATTGTGTAAATATGTTTATTTTAGATAATTAATTGGAAGACGAAAATCCGTTATATTTTATATTATATTTACATGATAATTTTTTCCTCACCGAAGTCTGTCTAGTCTCTGGAAATTTAGTGCTGTACCTACATAATTAATTATTTGATTGAACCAACCTTACCCAGCGATAATTGTGGCAGGCTGGCTCTGCAAATTGGGGAATTTTATTAGCTCAGTTCGTAGAATACCTATTAATTTGTATTGTAATTGTATTGTACTGTAAAACTCTTCATTGTACATAAAATACATGAAAATAACAGAACACAGGATAATAAGATGTACAAAGGCGATCTTATCCTTTAAAGGGATCTCTTCCAGTTAACCTTTGAACGATTGACAGGATATCAGACACAAGAGTAGACACTACGAGTACAACGAAAAGATAATTACTCAAACAATGCATATTATAATTTATTCGTAGATATTAGTTATTTGTGTTAAGTGACACTAAATCCCTAACTGTGGTTTGGAAATATAGAAAAAAGGGAGATAAGAGAGAGAAATTATCAAAGGCACACTTTATTTAATAAAAATAAATCATTTTTCAGGAAATTCGGTAGGTACCTATAGTAATTTCAGGTAATGGGAACCTAGGCACAATTAGTTTTAAAATAAAATAAAAAAAATCAGTACAGGTATTAAAGCCTTGGTGGCGGGCGTTTGACCTGTGGCCTCTCAAGCAGAGGACCGTGGGTTCAAACCCCGGCTCGCACCTCTGAGTTTTTCGAAACTCATGTGCGAAACCACATTCGAATTTTACCACGAGCTTTGCAGTGAAGGAAAACATCGTGAGGAAACCTGCACAAATCTGCGAAGTAATTCAATGGTGTCTGTGAAGTTCCCAATCCGCACTGGGCCCGCGTGGGAACTACGGCCCAAGCCTTCTCATTCTGAGAGGAGGCCTGTGCCCAGAAGTGGGACGTATATAGGCAGGGATTATGGAATGGATGATGACTATATTTTAGCCATACTTTTTTTTACAGCTACTAATGATGGCATGAAAATCATTAACTGTTGTTGAATGGTCCAGTTATCATTTCTTTACGGGATAGTTCCGAAAACTGTTCTTTCTTTCATTGTTAGGACGTAATTTGGGTAACTAGCTTTCGGCGATACGACATACTTTGTCGTCCCGGCTCTTTTGTCGCTCGACAATTAATCTTAGCAGCCGTTAACTGTTTTCACTATATAGCTGTTACATTAGACGCAAAGAACTTAAGTACAAGTGTGTAATAGTGGAAGCATCATTAACGAGTTCGCGTGATTATGGAATTATAATTGAATGAATACACGGTGTTCTAGGATGAATCCGGAATTTTACAGCAGGTTCTAGGGTTAGTTTACCTGAACACTCCTGTAAATATTTTTTTGGGTTTTTAGAATAAATAGTGGTAAAAAATCGATCGATCGATGTTTCAGGTATACCACCACGTCGAATGAATGAATATATTTTGAATCAAAAATTCCTATTAAAATTCTTTATAGCGATGTTCAGTCAAACTGACCATTAGCTGAAATATTTCAGATTGATTTTAAAACACCTTGTGTTATGTAAAAAACGTACTGGGATCTAACGGTAGTATGCACACCATGTTATTTTTGATTTTCTTTAACTTTAGGGAAACGTTCAAAAGGGCAACTGAAATTGATTTCCTCAAGACACTAGTGGTGTAATTCTTGCTATTTAAAAGATAGTCAAAAATTTAGAAAACTATTTAAACGCGGTAAAACTTTGTACCCAAAAGATTCGTTCGTTTGATAAAAAAGCTTATCAGCAGGTAGTTTCCATCAATGAACTGAGCCACCTGTCCAAGTTAACGGAAATCAAGAAAACCATGGTGCATATAAGAAAATCTAGTAGAAAAGACCTTGCACTGAATGACTAAGCCCTTGTTCTGAAATAAGAAACTAATTAATTGAAATAAACAGGAAACCAATTAAATGAAAACAAAGTAAACTTTGTCAAGATACCTTAGTCATCACTCATGATACTCAAATAGGTAAGTCACGTGACTACAAAATAAATGGCGTGTGACATGCGCAAACGATCACTGTTCTCTTGACCGCGCCGGCGCACAAAAACCTAAACAGCTGAAACAAGCTCGAGTTAAGCAGTGGAACATCACACATCACTAACCGCTTCGCTGCCTTCACGTCCGTTCGGAAGCATTTTTTCTGCCCATTGATTGTCTAACTGCGTGAGGTAAGATAGGGAAATCATCTTTATTTTACATAATTTTAATATCGATAGCATTAGGATGTTTCGATTTAATAGTTTGTAGGTTTATGGTAACTGTCAGCCACGTTATGTGTTGTGTTACGCATTAATACACTTAATTGGTATTATGTTTTGTCTCAACGTGCAAGGCCAGGATTTTTTTTGTGAGAAAAAAATAAATTAATCTCGTTTAATCTTGTGGAAGTTGAATGATCGCATTTAGTTTTTGTGCATTTGTTAAAATGGCTTAATGGGAGCAACGCCTTTTTGCGATTCCAGTTTATTGCCTTTATAAATGGCTTCTAATGTCCCATAAACACCCAAAACATAAACGAAATAGACTTTCTTACGATATTTTTGAACAGAATATCCTTTGATCCAAATTATATTATTTTATCAATAGTTGTAGTCAATAACAGCAATTTGGTCAACGTCTCAAAGTATGTTAATTGTATTTGTTTCTTTCCATTTACCATAAAGAGTTTATATACATACATACATATTTATAGAGAGTTAAACACTTGTACTATTACTTATTCTGTGGTTAAACACAGATTGGAAGTACTAAGATGGGATAAAAAGCTCCGTTGAATATGACAGTCAGTTAAACACCCTCTTATTTCCGTATCGTATATGAATTCCAGAAAATCTTGATATTTAGCTAATATAACCAACTACCTACTTGTAATATGACGAATTCAAAGTGTTTCAGAGCGCCACTTTGGCCACAGTTATTTGGATTTTAATAATGGTATCTACTTATGATATAGTAAGAAATTCGTAAAACTGGCGATAAAGTTTTTAAAAGATCACAATAAATTATTCATTTGGTGTGTGTTAAAATGCAAATATTGTAGCGGTAAATTTAATAACGTCAGTTTTTTCCAAGTTAGATTTAAGATTTTTAGGGTTGTCGATTGTGTCATAAAAGATTTATATAATTTTTAAGGAAGGACTCGTTTACAGCAAAAGGGAGGCGAATTTTTTTTTTCACACCTCTCTTTCAGAAAAGTAACTTTTCCTCCCTGACGAGAGGGGGCAAAGTGCAACTTTTCTGTTCAAGGCTTTTCGAAGTGTTTTATTGCAAATGCCATTTTTTGAAATTGATAATTGTAAAGCTATGCCATTTTCTATGCTGGTTGTTCTTTAATAATATCTAGAATTATTTTTTTCAAGTTTCTTAATGCTCGGTGTGAAAAGTTGTATGAGCCACTCGGGAGCAAAATTATTTTCATCTTGGGCGTTAACACTTGAATCCCTCATTACGCTCAGGATTCTATTGCAGAATCCTTCGCTACATTCTGGATTCAATGTACGCCCTCGCCGTAAATACAACATTTTACTCCCTTGTGACACAAATAACTATTCGTACCCCATCGCCTAGTGTCGTTTTTTAGAACACGTTAAATAGATAAATATGAAGATAGATAGATATGAAGATTTTTGTTTTAAAAAAGATTGGAAAACAAAGGAATGAGAAACCATCAAATTCAGTTTTTTAACTAATGCCATTTTTTTTACTTCTCATTGACCTTGAAATTTGGTGATAATGTTAATTATTACCTACATTTAGTTTAGATCTAAATTTTTCTTTGAAATTCCTTAACTATTCCTATTATTACGAAGTTGATTTTGCGATCAAATTTATGCATAATAGGTAGAGAACTGCCATTCAGGTGACTTTTAGGCTAATTCCGACACGCTTATGGCATGTATAACTGAACAGCATTTTTATATTGTAGTTTGTCCATTTTTTGCACATGCAGATTTATTCATATTCTGTCGTAAAATATAAGTCATATCATTCGATAATCACAACAAGCATGTGTTCGTGTTCGTTATTGTTACATTGGTCACATGGGTAAGTAAGTACCTACTTACTGACCACAGTTACTACATGTCTTGGTGGTACGCGTATTGAGTTACTTATCCGCATTTCTCACAAAAATATGTGGTAATCTAGTGTACATCAAGTCATTAGATCATAAAACAAAAGCTGTATATGGTATAGTTGAAATTACCATTTTATGTAATTAGAATAAAACTTACCTTTGTGTTAAGCCGCTAAATTGTTGTGAAACCTTAGGCTGATTTATAAAGGATTTTCCTCGTGGACTATTATATGAATCATATTTTTGATGAGGCATAAAAAAGATAAGGAGGCCGTTCGTTTAATGTCCTATGGCTAAAATGTAAAGAACTAAGAATTACTGGCATCCACAGGTTTTTAGTTTACTCTACCTATTTCCAATTTGTATCCCTCAAGGAAAACGTACATTAGTCGCAACAGCGTCAACATGACTGCTATGACTCATGGGAAAACTCGCTGATACAGAACCATTAACAGTGAACCCAGGATTGTTTCTACGAATTGGGATTCTACTAATTCTGTGAGTTTCAAAGTGAGTTTATTTGTTTTTCCTTCTTTTACGTAACAAATTAACAAAAGATAAATGTAATTTTTCTATATTACCTAGACCATTAAAAAATCGGCACGTAATAATATTTTATTAACTTTCTTAACGGGGAAAAAGCGCAAACTACATCACATTTGAAGTTTGTGAGTTAAATGGAACACAAACTTCAAACCTTAAATAATCTTGACAACTTCAATATTCCTAGTTGTTTATTTATTTAGAAAAGTTGTTCAATCCAAGATATTTTATGGTCCAAATATGTAAAATTTCAATCCAGTGCAATGCAATGCAATGCAAAGTGTCGTTTGGGTTTGCTAAATACGTCATTGTCAATCATGGCCGATGCCAACCGCGTCAATATAAAATACCTGTTTGATATGCAGGAGACATGAGCATTTTCACTATCGTTCAATGTCTCATTGTGTACGACACTTTCTTTAAATGAACTTCACCATAACAAACGGAATTCAATTGTATTTAATTACATACCGTTTATTGTTTTTACGACTAAAGCAATCTCTTCTTCAACCATTAAACGATCCATTGCACTTCTTCTTGCCCGTACCCGTAGCAATAAAATCCGTAGAAAGTCGCGTCGGGATCAATTTGAAATATCCACAAGACTGAGATAGCCTTAGAAATTTCGTTTATTTATTAGTTGAATACGTATTAGATAGACTCTAATAACCATACACTGTTTTTCTTTAGGCAGTCATGCATGTTTAAAAACAAGTATCTAGGCGATTGAGCTTCGCTTGGGCTAAAACGGGAGAACACGTGTTTTCCTGGAGATAAGATCAAGCTAAAACGATTCTTCGCCCTCAAAAATCCCCACATATATTTCCTTGAAATCATTAAAGCCGTTTCCGACATCCATGAAATAAATATTTATAATAGAACTGCTCTTTTAAACGTGTCCTTCCGTTCTTCTTATCTAACGTTCCTTTTTAAACGACTTCAGAAAAAGGCGGAGGTTATCTAATCGCTTGTATTTTTTTTGTTACCTCAGAACTCCGTCATTTATGAACCGATTTGAATTGTTTTTTTTTGCGTTTATCTAGGAATGCCTTCAATTAGATCCCATAAGTACCAAATTAGGATCTGATGATCGTATCATAAGGAAATCGAGGGAACTCTTCAAATATTGTAGGACACCTATAGTAATTTGGATATATTTAGCAGTAACTCATGCATCTTGAAAACCATAATTTGGTGAAGTGGAATTGATGATGAAGACCACATTTGACCCCATAAAGAGCCGTGGTGGCCTAGTGGTTTGACCTATCGCCTCTCAAACAGAGGGTCGTGGGTTCAAACCCCGGCTCGCACCTCTGAGTTTTTTGAAATTCATGTACGGAATTACATTTTGAAATTTACCACGAGCTTTGCGGTGAAGGAAAACATCGTGAGGAAACCTGCACAAATCTGCGAAGTAATTCAATGGTGTCTGTGAAGTTCCCAATCCGCACTGGGCCCGCGTGGGAACTACGGCCCAAGCCTTCTCATTCTGAGAGGAGGCTTGTGCCCAGCAGTCGGACGTATATAGGCTGGGATGATGATGATGACCACATTTGACCAACAGAGCTACTACTCAATAACAAGTACTTCACGGGTTGAATTTCAATTACTTTAACACAGTTGCTAAGCAATTTATGCTCGACGTAATGCATATGGTACAATGGAACGGGTGGTGAAGCACCAGGATTCTTCAATAATGAACGTCTCTGCATCAGAATAAGCAATCTTTCGCAAAAAGTGTCGATCATTTGACATTAAACGATTGTATCTTAGATTATTTACACTAAAAAGCGTGAAAAAAATGTTATAACAAAAAATTAACCAGCTACAAAAAACCATGAAAATAATTTTCTACCAGTCTGAAGTCGGTGCCTCAGCACGAGACAGCAGGAGTGATTGAAGTTTAAAATATCAGTAGGTATAGTAAGTAAAAAAAGTCAAAGTATTTATTCAATCCACCACAAAGTACAATACAGTGACAGCAAGAAAAACACGACCTTAAACAATAGCTACTAGGGGAAACCTGTATGTCGGGTAACCAGGTCTCCAGTCCTCAGATGCCCACAACCACAGAGATCCCGATGATAAATAACACCTAAAGGTAAATTCTAGGTAGGAAGTAATTTCATAATTAAACTATAAATTTATTACTAAAAGAGAAATGATTTTGAAGATGATGATTAAATGACAGAATTATTATTAAAGTAAGAGATTGTGTTCAGTCTAGTCATAATCAAGACTACGGAGCCATTTTACTAAAACTTCTTTACATGATGACTTTTTGAGGTGGTATATATCTAGAACAGTACTTGCTTTATTATACAGAAAGCCACCCAAGTACCAGAAAGAATCTGTGGGTAAATCGAGTTTTAAATTTGCCAAGTAGTGAACATACTTGGTCTTTACGGCGTTTGCTAGAAAGAAGGGAAGGATCATAGGATAACATTAAATGCTGACGTTGGATTATATGGAGTATGAAGAGTTGCCGGACTGTGAGAACTTTACTCTCTCTGTAAAGTTCGTAGTAGTAGTTGGGTACAGAAACGGGAGAAAAGAGCTTACTTTTAGAATGGCTCTTTGAGCCCATTCCAATTTCAGTAAAAGTGTTTTGTGCGCACCGCCCCAGGAAGAAATGCAGTACGATAGATTGGATTGTACTAATGAAAAATAGACAGATTTCAATACCTTAGGGTCGGCAACATGACGAAGGTTTTTAAAAATATAAATAAGTGTACGGGTTCTTTTTGTCAGGAGTTCGACATGGTGCTGAAATTCAAGTATTTCATCAATTAATGTATAATAAGAGTGTATTTAAGGTATTTAAGATGAGATGCTTTTTCAAGTTTCTGACAGTTACAGCTTGAGTGTATGGGGCTGAAATATGTATGGGCCGTTAGCGAATACATTGACTCACTAGCATTTCCCCTAGATCTAAGAGAGAAGGAAATGTACTTAGTTTTCTGGATATTAAATGTCAGCCAGTTCTGGTGTAACCATTTGGTCACGATGTTTAGCCCATTTTGCGCATTTTCAAAGACCTAACTTCACGAATCACCATGAAACACTAAGGCGTAAGTAACAATTTTGCCTTTAGGAAGCTGTTGTTGGCACAGGTCATCGATATACACCAGAAATAGTGTGGGGCCGAGGATACTGCCCTGTGGCACACCGTACGTGATTTTTATTTCATCACTGATGTAGTCAGCAATTTTAACACGCTGCCAGCGATCCCTGAGGTAACTCGAAAATAATTCCAACTGTACAACGCGGATACCAAGGCATTCCAATTTAGAAATAAGTATAGGGATAGAGAATGTGTCGAAAGCCTTGGCTAAATCCAAGAAAACTGCAAGTGATTTCAGTTTAGAGTCAAGACAAGTAACTATGTGGTCCGTTAATGCTGAGTCGGGACCTTTTTATAGCGGCAACACTTCTTATTGTTATTTTTCCTAACCTTAATGTGTCATTGCTGTTATAAATAAATTATTTTCTTTCTTTCTTTCTTAATACATGCACCACATCAGACGTCGACTTTCCTGCGCGAAAACCGAATTGAGAAGGGGAAAGCAACTGGTTAGTTTCAAGATAGTTACGTAATCTAGTGTTCATCAAACGCTCTAATATTTTTGATAATGCGGGAAGGATGGATGTTGATCTATAGTTATTGACACAGGATTTATCACCACTCTTGTGTATAGGGACAACCCGTGAGATCTTAAATATTCGCGGGAAAACACCACTTGACAAAGCTAGATTACAAATATGTATGAGAGGTAGAGTAATTTTATCTTTAAATTTTTTGATGAAGCTCCCGGATATTTTATCGACGTATGAGAGTGTCGATTTCACGTTCATCCGTAGATTATATATTCTGTGTCTATAGGTAGCATAGACATTGAGAAGGAGGTGGTGTTAAAATTATTAGCAGCTGATACATTTTGTCCGCTAAGCTGTTATTGATCTTTTCCCACATGTGCAAAGAAACTATTTATTTTGTTAACAGAGCATTCAGGGCTGGAAGGGGAAAGTTCACTGGTTATATCTTGTGTTTTTGAAGTATGTGTGACATCTTTAATGATTTTCCATAGCTGTTTTAGATTTGATCCAGCTTTACCAAAAGATTAAGATAGGTGGAAACACGTGAGTCGCGAGTGCATTCCGCGATATCTATATTTATATCCCCTGCTATAATAAGGTTCTTGATTCCAGAGTATTTCACAATACAAGCATTTAGGGACTCGCAATTTTTTTTTATATTTCTCTGGCTATAGTATCATTATTTGTTTTTAAAGCTAGGCAGTTTGCGTCCTCTAAACAAGGCTCATAAACAGATGCCACAATATTTTTTTGCAACAAACTACAACTCCTTCATTTTGCGTTTTGTTAATTTTAGTGCTGTAGACGCTGTAACCCTCCATAGCCGGGATAAAATGGGAAGTGGGTAACCAACATTCTGTCAGAATAATAATATCCCATTGTATTTTAAATCTCGCCAGCTGAATGAGGAAACCCGGGAAATTACAAGAAATACTTCTAATATTTTGAGTAAGTATTTTAAGACCGGTCAGGATTTTTTATTATTTGGCAGCAGTCCTCGAGATCACAGACCAGAGATTCGGCCACAGTAATCGAATCCAGGTCATTATTCAATAAATCAATTCCGTCCACCACTAATCCAACACTGTGGATAAAAGAAGGAAGGTGCATAGATAATTTAATTTCGTAAACAATTTGTGGCAAGTTATAAAACATGTTTGTGCGTAATTGCGCGAGAAAAACATTTTTTTATCTTTTTTTCGGAAGACAGGAAAAAGATCTACTAATAAAACGAAAAGGCTCTGAGTGAGTAGTCGCATTATTACCAGCGCAATTGTATGTGTAAGGTGTGTGTACTAAAGGACGTGATAGTGTGTATAATTGTCGAGAAGTGTTGTAGTGTAAATAGTTAATTGGGGTGATTGCTAGTTTTAAATTATAATTACATTCCAGAATATGTGTTAATATAATAGTTCATTCTGACATTAGCAACGGTAAGTAACATGCATTTTTATATAAGTATCTTTTCTCATTATAATTAGGAACTTTACAATAATAATGTTTTCTAAAGAAGCATAATTCAATTAGTCACTTTAACTGACTAAGGTCTTTTTCAGAATCTATCAGAATTGCTGGCGTATCATCCTTTTGACGAACATATACTTTTCCATATGAAGTTCAGCAGGTGGCGTGTTCGTGGGATTTTTTGTATTGTCTGGCTAAGTAGAATAGGTGTTGAGCTTTAGGCGTCAAAAACTCCGCTATATATATTTGTTTGCCTGGGCCAGGTAAACCGATGTGTGTTGTATTCAGTTTCTGGCTAGCTTGCTCCTTGTTGTAGCGAATACATGATTTAATAATATTATCCTTGAGAGCTGTGGTGATTTATTTGAATGGATTTACACGTATTCCAATATGCTGCTCCTTTATAGCGGTAGCTATGTCAGTGGTGCAGAAGTAGAACTATATCCACTCCTGGGCTTGTTGCTAGAGAACCGACATCATGACTGGTAGATTAAAATTTTCATTAATACATTTTATAATTCTTCTTTCAGTAGTGTTTTAATTTAGAATAACTGTCAAAAAACGCAGTTGAGAAAAAAAATATTCCACCTAAAATTTATCAATCATGTAGGTACACGTAATTACAAATATGTTCAAACGAATTCAAACCAAAATTAAAATATGGATACCAATGGCTTAACAATGCAAAACAACCGTTCTTTAGAATGGGATGCTTTTTACGCGCAACAAATTGTCAAAACTAGACCGCAACCACACCATCAACAATATAAATACTAGAAGAGAAAAACTAAATTATCTGGGACATTCAAAAATAAATTTTTAATTCTTCCTTCTTTAGGCAGGTAGGTATCTCTTCCGTTTTCTGGTAGGGTGGAAACAGCATACACTCGAGAACAATAAAAAAACGGATCCTTAATAGTTTTGTCAATGTCACAGTAAGAAAATCCCCTTGTTCAAGACATCGTAGCAATTCAGGAATTACATGCTTTTTAATTAAAAAATATATTTCTCCCCTTAAAGATTCAGTACCTGGGCAACCGAGCATTACTCGGGCTAAAACTCGATAATAAGCGTTTTCCCAGAGACAAGACCAAGCTAGATCGATTTGTCAATCCCGAAAACACACTATACCAAATTTCATCGAAATCATTGGAGCCGTTTCCGAGATATACAACAATTGCTAAGAAGAAGACTTATCATGTTGCCAAAACCGCTGTAATTTCTAGTAAGTGCTCCATTAACAGAACAGTGTTTCAAAGTTAACCTTCATCGCTAAATTGAAAATACAAACTAAATATAGATGCACTAAAAACCAGAAAAATAAGAAAAATGGGAATGCATCTATAGAAATTCGTGTCTGTAACCCTCCACTGTGGTGGTATAGACACGAACTTGGCACTGAAATATTATTTATTTAAGAACGACATTCCAGTGCTGGTCTTATTTTTCTGGTTTTTCTGTGCATCTATATTTAAGTTTGTATTTTCGATTGCTAGTGGGATGACTTAATGTAACAAAAACGCTGGAATTTCTAGTAAGTGCATTAAAGAACATTCTTCTGTAAATTCTTATTATTGCAGTACATAATTTCATTTTTGTATTTTAAGTGTGATTTATTAAAAGCTGGCTTAATTTTCTGGTAAATTACTAAAGATCTATATTTAAGTTTCTATTTGATATCAGTTGAACGGATGACCAAAAGTAACAAAAAATGTGTAAATAAAAAATACTTCTGATTCCAAAAAACCTTTTTTATTATTATTTGCTAGGTACATAATTTCATTTTTGTATTTTAAGTGTGATATTATCTGTTTAAAGATGATAGCAATAATACTTATAACTAAACTTACTGTAATAGATCTCTTTATGTTATAAGTTTTCCTTTATGCATCAGTTGCTGAAGCTCCTTTCCACCAGGGATGTGGTAGGATGTGTTGTGAGAAATATGTGTTTCGTGAACCAATAGCAACGCTTCATTTACCCATCCTCGCTCCTCTCAGCTGTTTCCACCAGAGAAGTGCTGTGCGAGGATGGGTAACTGAAGCTTTTCTATTGGTTAATGAAAAACACATTCCTCGCAACACATCCTCGCACATCTCTCGTGGAAACGCTGCTTAATTTATGATTTTATGTTTTATAAACCGTGTCTATATTTTTTTTACAACGTTTAATATCAAGCAGTAGGTAGGTATGGTATAGTATTAGTATACTCGTATTTATAGCGAGAATCGTAAATTATTATGCAATCAAGTAGGGATTAGAGAGTTTGCATTCATAGCTTACTAATAGTATAGTTCTCAATCCGCACTGGGCCCGTGTGGGCACTGCAGCCCAAGACTTTTCGTTCTGACAGGAGGTCTGTACGCAGTAGTGGGACGAATATAGGCGGGGATGATGAGTTTACTAATACAAGTAAGTATAGGCTATCCCACATTATTAATTTACTTCACTTATTCATCATTGTTCACATCGAAAAACCCAGAGGTCCCGTGTTTGAACCGGCAACCTTCCACCATTCGGTGGGTCAAATCTTTTGGTTACCACGCCTTTTGCAACTGCTTTTTGTTGAATGAAGAAATTCTTTGCCACAAAAATACAACTAATTGCGACAATATCCAGTTCGCTCTCTTTAAAACTCTTAACAGGAAAAAAATATCATATAAGGAAGTAAGTAAAAGTAAGAGTAGTTAGATACATAAATAATTACGAAGTTTGAAATTTTCACCAAACATTTTCTAAAACTGCTTTTCATTTTTTCATTGATTTCTCATAGTTTACTATGCGGAAAGGTTTCAATTAATTTAGTTATTAAAATGCAACCAGCGGAAACAATACTCTAAAGTTTTACGGCTGTTTTCTACTTCTATCGGCAGTCTTTTACATGCATGTTATGTAATACCAGGAACATGAATTTCACTTTTTGTTGTTTAGTCATCGCTATCAGTACCTGTTGGTATGGAGTCTTTGGGGTATGATAATGCGTTACAGTGCTTGAAGTTGAACGATTTTTAAATGTATATATTCATGATTTATTGTTTTACAGGTCTTTAACAAAGACGTAGTGTGCATTTTGGATAAGGTATCAAGCTTTTAATTTTTTTGTAAATGGAAGTATAGCTTTCATAATAATATATAGGGTGTGTATAACTTAGAAATAAAATACAGAAAATAACTAGTAATATTTACAGGATTCTAATGTTCCCGTTTGCAAGCAAGTTGAGCCAGAAAATGATAACAATATTGTGGATGGTGCTATTCCAATACACGATCCCTACATACCAAGATCTGATGTAAAATTTTACAACTGTTCAAATATTGAATGTAAACCTGTAATATTATACTCCATCACCCAAATCACATCTCCAGCTTTAATTCTAAAGTCGTGTTTTCTCCAAGAGCCTGAACAGTTCGAATGTGAAAACATACGATACAACTACTTTAAAAATATCGACAAGCTACTATTTTTATCGAATAATATTCCTAGTAAAACGTTTTACTTGGTGGATTGTTTAGTTTATACAGACGGTGAGCGTGTATGTCATACGAAGGATACCAGTGACTCACCCACCAAATTAATCGATACTGGGGAAATCGTTCGGCCAAAGGAAACCGCAGTCCTGTCGCAAGACGAGTACGTGTGTGAACAGAGAGCGGCTGAGGAGGTGATATGCGATCTCAATCCTTACGTACCATTCAAAACTGGCCTCAATTTCAAAGAGGCCCCAAAAATCGT
Source organism: Choristoneura fumiferana (assembly GCF_025370935.1). NCBI lineage: Eukaryota > Metazoa > Arthropoda > Insecta > Lepidoptera > Tortricidae > Choristoneura > Choristoneura fumiferana. The sequence continues at coordinate 11,174,963 of NC_133483.1, read as the reverse complement.
GCCAAACATTCTTCTTAAAACAGGTACGTTCTTAGTACCACTAAAACTAGCATGTGAAGAACATTGGTGCGGGTATAGAGGACTAATACCTAAAACGAGAAGATCTGGGTACCAGCCCCCTGGCGGGGACGTATACCGTTGTTACTATGCTAAGAAACAACAGATTTGTAAAAAGATTTACAATATATACAATACTCCGGAAAAAATATTTGACGCACAAAATGTACGCAAGTAACGTTCAACTCGATTTAGTCTTGGTGCAGCTCTAAAAAAAAATCTCAATAAAATAGTCTTTAGAACCTCTGGTATTTCTTTCAGCTTCACGAGGCTCTTATTAAAACCGGTCCTACCTAACCTAACCGCATTTTCTTGTAACAAATACCATAAGGCAAAGTGAAAGTGAATTGAGCCACACTGGCCCCCATAAAATTACATACTGTCCCATTATATTATATTACGATTGATTTCGTCATCATAACAAAGGATTGTGCTATAAACTCTTTCCTCATCCAAAGAATTCTGTAGTAAGCGACCACGCAAATTGTTACTGTAAAAAAAACCTTGATGATAATTGTTACTTTTACATTCTTAATTAAATGCATGATGGTCCATTTAACGCTTCTATACTTAATCACAACAATATATCTCGTTACATAACTACAATAACAATCGAAGTGTAATGATTTCCCAATGTACTAAGATGAATTTCAGATAAAGCTCCCTCCTTTGAATTCAGAACTAATCGACTCTAATCGCCGTATTAGATCTAGTTTTGTCAATAAACATACTGCTATCACATAGTTAATAGCTTTTCAAAACACAAATCAAGGCTGTCCAAGTATGATGTGTACCTAAACTGAACCATACACATATTAATTTACCTAATATTAATGTACATATGAATGTACCTAATCTTAATGTACCTAATGTTAAGTCAAAGTAGTTAAGAGAAGTCTCTTCGCTCCATTCTCCATACAAACGTAGTCCCGGTCTCATTTGAAAACTAGGCAACAGAAATAGATGAAATTTTGAAAGTATGGACTAGACGTAATTATCTATGCCTGTGGTTTACCAAATCTTGAAAAGCCTACAGCTATCTCGATATAAATGACGGACGTCGTTGCGGAAGGCATGGGGGAGCATGGGGGGACGGCTGCGAGCGCTTATGTCACGAGCGATAAAGACAGCAATATCCCAAACGAATACCTAACGCGGCCGCGCGGCCAGCAGGGAAACTTCTCTTAATTATATTTTTCTAGATATTCGAAAAAAAAATTCGTTAAATTAACAATCTATACCTCACATTACGAGGTGACCTAGGGGATCTGACATGATCACCATAGGTCAACTCTTCAATGTATAACCACTAACAAGATTTACTCGCACCGCGTGTGTATTTGCGATTGTCGTATGTTCGTCACACGAGACAATAGTGCAAGAAACCTTGTACGGCTGCACCGATTGCTCTCGGTCTTGCTCGGAAGTGCAGAGCTGCACAAAAACACACAATACGCATTCTTATGAGATTGTTAACACTGAGAATTACTTATTAGCCACTGATATAATTGCATGATAATCACAGTACTATTGTGAAGAGGTTTTGTCAGATTATAAAAGTAAATTCACGTGCTCGCTACCCAGTTTGTATACCAAAATCGCTATACGCATGAATTATATTAATTATATAAGATCATCTACGTCATTTATGTGCAGGTAATAAATTGAGAAATAATCTTGGAACTAAAATAGTGTAATAATGTAGTGTAATAGTGTAGTGTAGGTGGTTTGCGAAGTTGCAAAATCGAATGTATAGAAAGAATGAAAACTGGCTTCACATCGCTGTCGGCGGTGTTAAGTAAAACTATCCCACCAAAAACATAAATGTGAAATATGAGCCAAGTTTAATATTATGATAATATGCCTTGGTCGTTGACTTCAACGGCAAAAGAAGTAAGAACATTTTTCGTACTTTTTGTACTAGTGAAAATAATTATCCATATAAGAAATCTGTAAGCTCCATTTTTACCAAATGTTCTATTTCAAATGGCGATCAAAACTATGCGATGTCAAAATATTATCGGAATAAAAGCTTACAATAAGGTTGGTAAATAACAATGTTACATTCTTTAACTACGCTTCAGTCTGGCTGGTCTATGGAATGCCGATGGCTTTTCGCTGCAAGTCGTTGTAAAGACAAAGAGCGAATGTAGAGCGAGTTTTGAGCTACTTATTAATGCTTGCGTAACCTACAACCATAGCATACCTAATAGGGCTGGCAGCGTTGTGATAAAGCCAAAATCTATCGGCCTTAAAAATGTAAAGAACTCCAAAATATTTTATATGTAAAGTAATAAATATAAAGAAATCATATAGGTATACCTAATGAAAAATTACTGGATACTGAATACTCATCTATATAGGTACTTGTTGCTAGATTTATAATAAGAATTTATTTTTATGATGCAAATTAAATCAAATATTTATTTATGTACCTATGCCAATAGTTTGTTCGACGGATGTCGTTATAAATTTTTCACAATCAATTTACGCAGTCAATAAAATTTCGTAGTTAACTTTATTCCAAGCGCATTTTAATCTGTTATTATAAGTGACGAAATTAATAAAAGTTTTCCGACCCCGTGTGCCAGCCCTGTGCCTCAGAGCTCGGGTGCAACCGGCGCGCCTCTCACACTGACCATTAGGGTACACCCACTAATTTAACTCTAACTCGTATTTATGCCCACGGGGAGTATTAAATCGGCCCACTTGCAAAATCAGAGTTTTTGTGCAAGATGCTTGCGAGTTTTCTCTTTTGATGCTTAATGATTTTATACGGATTTCTTAAATTCTAAGACCAAAATGTAGGAGTTATTTTACGTACTGGATTTTGCAGTAATTTTCATTCCACTTCCGGTTGCTCGAGGGTAGCGATTTTAATTATTCTAGAAAATCGCATAGTTCCCAAGAGGCTAGATAGTAAACAAAAAAAAATCCTAGACTTTATCTCGATTCAATCCTCAATACAAAAATTTGTATTAGAATTTGCCTGGTTATTACTAAACTAGTAAATCAATATCAAAAGGTTAACCAACTTCCTAACGCGTACGCAAATTTTCATACAAAAACAAGCTGAAACGAAACACTTGTTGCATTACCAGCTGAGGTTTTCAAGGCCATTCAATGTTTTATAACAATGTTAAGAAACTTATACGTGAAACAAATTAACTTTCAGTTTTAATTGGAATGACATAAAAAGTGAATTAAATCGTTACTTTACCAGTTCGTGTGTAAAATTACGTCATTACTTTAAGCCTTAGTTTTTGTATTAGCAGAACGTTTGCTGCAAAGTACAAGATACTTTAAAAACTAAATAGTTCATTGCGTGCGTTTGCCAGAAATTAAACCCGCATCCATTGTTATTTGAAGTATTCGGAGTTAACATGTGAAAACGGTAACCCAAGAGAAGGTTCACATAAAGAGCAACCAAATAAACCGTTTCTTTAAGAAAATTTAAACATACCTATGTCTTACTTCAATTTTACAAATCTATGCAAATGTAACGTAAAAGCCAGCTCATATGTTTGACTCGTACTTTTACTGTATTTTTTGACATAGTTTTAGATACCTACAGATCATTTAGGAATTTTCTACGCGTTAGATTAATCATGGAAGAATGAATGAAATCTTATTGACCTATATTCATCACCTAGTTACCTGTGTAAACAAATGCATCGCTGCGAATAATTAGTTGAACCACTCTGCATTAATTGAACATCTAAAAGTGTTTACCTATAATCACCGCATCGGTAAAGATTCGATAGCACTCAGTGAGTAAAAACCGGTGAGTAGTTTACGTTGCGGGGCTATACAAGATGTAACCAATAGGCTGCAGTAGATATGATGTCTACTGCGCAATGTATTACTACTCGTCGTCAAAAGACGCAAAGTAAAAACTCGCCCGATGTAATAGACGTTTTATGCATGAATGACAATTAGTTGTGATCTAAACTTGCACTTGAAACCTGGTTGTCGTCCCTATATAAATTGAAAGCGATGACTATGACCGCCGAAGTCGGTCAAGGTCGCTTGATCAGAACCGCGTCAAGCGCAAGGTGTAGGCGTAAGCGGGACGAACAATGTATTGTTATACGCATTGGGTTCGAGTTTCGGACGTGTCTTATCGGAATGTATTGAAATACGTAAAAGAACCCTAATATTTGATGGCCTATGAATAATTGATAATAAATAAATATTATGAGACATTTATTCTACATATAACATGCAAAAGAAAATGAAATGGGTAGATGTAATTTCTAAATAAATGAGATTTTATTGAGAATCGTAGCAATTCTCATCTCATCTTCTAACATAGTACAAAAAAAGGAAAACCTTATTTTGATTTTTTTATTAATGTTTATGGAAAGTCAAAAATGAAATAAAAATGGTGACGATGTGGTATTTGACTATTTTATATTTATTTTTAAATAATAGCTTGACAGTCCATGTTATAGATAAGTTTGAAATTCAAGATTAAACAGAGAAAGATATACTTGCATGTGACCACGGGCGCAATACTTGTTGCATATAGAAAAGCGTTTTAGAGACGTGTATATTTTTTTTCAAAAATACTATTTTCAACCGAATTAACTTTCTAAAAATGTTTTGTATAAATATCTCTATTTTCATAGCAAGATAAGATACGACAAATTCAGGAGTTATCAAATACCGTATTGTCGAAGAATCGGACACGTGTAATCATTCGCTTATAAGTTAATCCAAACGCTGCGTGCACGCAAAACGCACCCGTCAATACTGACTGTTAATGTTTGACAAATTAGGGACTTAGATATTAGATGCAATCGAGGCCGCCCGTTCCACCCAACGTATTATGACACCTTGTTTTTATTCTTCGTGCTTTGTCCTCGTATCCGTACAAGGGAATTAATTAACCTTAATTATTAGTCATTTGTTTCAGTTTTTAAATTTGATATCAGTTTAATAAAGTGTCATTTTGAAACTAAAGTATAATTTTAAATGCGAGGTCAATTACTATTAAATAATGAAGAAATTACGTTACTTTTGGCTGTTGCAAAAAAGTCTACAGCTTAATTAATTGCAATAAATATGTCTTGTATGCGTTGAATTTAATGGATTTTCAAATTTACTTTTCAAAGTCAAAGTCAAAATATCTTTATTCAATTTAGGCTATAACAAGCACTTATGAATGTGTTATGTGTTTTCAACTGTTTCTACATTGGTAAACTCAGAACTTTACGCTAAAACGATTAAAAGCCATTATTTTTTAGATTAGCAAACTAACAATGTTTGTAAAAGACTTGCCCATCCATACCTTTAGACTAGGTATGGGCTTAGATGAGAAATTAGACCATAAAAAAATACTTTTCATCTCTCATACTCGGAAATTGAGGCAAATCATATCTAATAACAGGGCAATAATCATTTTTTATTATTATTGTATAACTGTTTTTTTAGTGTTATTTATTGTTATTTTATTAATTTAGACTTAAATACAACATATTAAACACCCAAAACCCGAAAACAAATAACAGGGAGGAAAACTATAATTTCTTCCCAAGGGTATTTATAAATTAAAAAATAAAAAGGCATTGGATGTTAATGGAACACATACGTATTCAGCCTATACGGCATAGGTATACATGGTATAATTATTGAGTTATTTTCTTAATTAGTCATATTAAAAAAATATGATGCAATTTTCATTTTCATTTTTAATTTTTCATTTCAAGTCAAACATTAAATCATTTTCATTAGGTTCTCCCAAAGCAGCCTGAATAGCCCAAAGCAGCCTGAAGTACCAGGAGAGTCTGACTAGCCACGTCAATAAGCTTGCCCAAACTCTGAGCGGAACTGGAGGACTCCAACATACCCGATTAAAGAGACATGACATCTATAATCTTATTAAAAGATTCCAGCAATAAATCAAAAAGTGAGTCGCTGGAAAGAAATTTTCCAACAGTCTATGGCTCTCATAGATAACATTTTAACTGATGCACCTATCAAATAATAAAGTCAATTGTTTTTTTTTAATTACTACATTGACTTTCGACCTATGCCATGTGCCTATGCTTAAAAAAGTGACATTGTCTTTTATGAGTTTTGTAAAAAAAAACTATTCATTTTAATTTTTTTATTCTATACATTTTTCGCATATACTAACATATGTATATTTTTTTACTTTCCTTGTAGTCAAAATGAAAAGCAGTGTTTAACTCGGGAAAAACACTAATATCACACTCGAAATATTTTATCTCGTGTCGTATTTTTTTCCCCTCTTGTTGAATGAACAATCTACTATTGTCGACTTGGTTAATACCTTTATATTAGTCATGCAAAATTACAACTTTCTAACAATAATACTCACTAAGCTAAGCCGCGGACGTTATTACAAGGGTTCCTTGTAAAACTACGGAACCCTGAATGCCATAATAAATGAAGTCAATAAACAGTGACTATATAATTTCGTATGACATGTAACTAGTCACTAAATATGTTTGCGTGTGCTAGGAGGATAAACAAAGACAATATTGCTAAAGCAAATGAGTCAAGGTTCTCGGCTTGGCGCATCTGATGAAGGCACGCGACATCTCTCCAGGTGCCGTGACCATACTTAGGTAGTCATGGTACTTACAATCAAAATGACAATATGGAACGAAGTCTAAGGACATTGTAATAGAGTCGCGGTTACAATATTGTTCGAACTTTGGCAAACTTTGTGAGACAAGTGTGTTGCATCTTTTCTGTGGTTAACGAAGGTCCACGTTATTTCAATAGGTATGCAAAAATAATTTATTGTTTTTGGCCTTGAACTTTAGGTATGTACTTAAAGTAATGACATCCTAACCTAATATTATACACGGGAATTTATACTCGTTTGTTACGCTTTCACGCTTAAAGTACTCAACCGATCGTGATGAAATTTAGTATGGAGATAGCTTTAGAGCCTGAGAAGGACTAAAATAGTTTCATGCTGAAACATTGTATAGTTCAGGCAAGTGGGCGATTTAAACGAATTCTTCGTAGACGACGTCACCGGTAGCAGCTAGTTGCCTAATAAAAATGCCTCACTTTATTATTTTTTGGAAATTTCTGTTCCAAGTTGTAAAGTGCGTAGATTCACCTCCGTATCTGATAATGATTATGAACATAAGACAGCGCCACCAACGAAATCCCAAATGTAATTGGTACAAAATGTTTGCGCAACTTTACATTTGTTTGAGATTTATCTAACCAAGATTGCTGTCTATTTAGAGCTGGCCTAGCCTAGGAGGGTAGTCAAATTGTCAATGACACGCTACGAATCTCAATAAATTTTAACAGATACGTTCGCGCATAAGTTTTTAATAAAACGAAAAAGTTATTTTTTTTATTTGCGACCGTGAATTACTAAAAAAGTGCGAGATATACTGTTCAATTTTTAATATTAAATGAAACAAAGTACTTATACAAAAAATATTTGAGTACTTACATCGCGCGTTAATACCTATTTCATCGTCATCATGCTCAATGCATCAATGAACTACATAAAATTGTCATTTTTGTGACAATCTGTCCTAGTAAGTAATGATCGCAGTTAATTAAAATGTAATTCTGACACCTGACAACGTAGTAGCGTGTCATAGCCTTACGGAAAAACTACGTGCACGTAAAATAATAGGCGACCTTGGTAATACCTGATATATCTGAGTGCAAACGCCTTACCAAGGATCGCTCACAATGGGTTAATTTGTATGCAAGGTCTTCGCCAAAAGTACCCACGTTCGGTTCAGAAACATGACAGTTGCAATTTACTAGCGCCCCCAAATATACCTACACACTGCTATGAAACAAACATAATAAAACTGAATGCACGGTATGACTCATCAAATTTAAACATTTGTTTCCGTTTTTCCAAAATCTACATACTTAGCTCCTGTGATAAAACTATAATCATGACGACAGGCATACTACTCCTTGCGACAGGCTTTTATTTAGCATATCCTGCTTGTATTCCATGAACAAAATCATCACAATCACCGGACCCACCTCCTTGTAGACGCGAAGTAGCAGATGTTTTGGGTTTCTTCATTATTCAGCAAATTAGAATCACTGAAAAATAATTGACTTGTGACCATTTAGTCGGTTGAAACAAAATGCTATCAAAACTTTCCCTCTTCTCCGTTCAAAGCAATTTCTTATTTTTGTTCATCGATACATTTAGTACTTTGATTCTGAACGGCAAAATGAATCCTTAACAATAAGCAAGCATACACCATACTTCTGCTCCCACATACAAGCCAAAACCACATATCATAAACATTAAACTTATCCGCTATAAATACCACACACGAGCTAAACAAATATGGATTTAATCATACGCTACGTAATTGAGAATAATTGCCCACTAACTTGATACACCTCCGCCCAATGAAGATAACAAACATGTTGGGGACTGTTGGTGTAATCAATATCCTCTATATCTTTTAATTAAAATGTTGCTCATGTTCGTTGATTAGATTAATGTTGTTTTCCGTATAACGTATTCCGTGAGAAGAATGCCTTCCTTCCGATCAATAACACGTTCTTGAATATCGTATGTGTTTACAAGAAAGGCATATTACGTGATCATTATGTCAATCCTATCCATATTAAAATACTTAAGTATATATATGTGCCTGTAAATGACAACAACCGTGACTGATGGCGCGTTTACATGCCAAAGTTATTAACTTTAGACAATACAAACAATTACTTCCTTAGCCCTAGAAATGAAATATCCAACTAACCTGAAAACAACATGTGTGTCATTGCTAATTATTCTAACCCCGTGTTAAAATGCAAACTATAAAGTTCCTGTTATATTAAATGACATATTTGAAATCTGTGATGCCATCTCCGTATATTTTGTTCTTAAGGACACAGAAGACATCACAAATATGTCCTATAAAAGAACTAAAACTTAAAAGAGAATGCCAAAACAAGCCCTAAGAATCAGAAAAGCGCCTGAGTAAAAATTCGCGGAACCGCCCGATCTGAGGTCAACTGAGGTAACAAGTAACAACAACACAATAAATATCAAACCACGTTCAATAATCGCCCATCTGTATCTACGCAACGCAAGGCCTTACTTCAAAGTGAGAATGTGTAAGACCTCAATGTCACACAGACTAAACTAATGATAAACACACACATAATCGCAATTCAATGTCGGTTATAACCGCGGGAAAAGTCACTTGCCTAATTAAATTGAAGGCGACTAATTACTTCCCAACAATGATAAATCAAATGATTAAACCTCTTAAACATACGAGTAGGTACATACTTCCTTTATATTAAGATCAAACTAACATAGTATGCTCGGAGTTGAATCAAATCATCGACCTTAAATCTCATAGATCATTTGTCATTCGTGCTTATAATGATACCTAGTAAACTAATAGCACCATATGTTACTCCATCAACCATTTTGATTTATTAGTCAACCATAATATTGCGATCTCTCGGGACTGTTACTACACTAAACTCGCATACATACATAACATGGCAATGGGCTTAATTGGAGCAACCAGGAAAGCAATGACATATTGCAATAGCCAATGCAATGCGACTAATATTATTAAAATCGCGCTCGTTTAATGTTTATGGCATTGAAAGGTATTTGTTACAAATACCCAGCAATGAAATCGTTTTATTCGCTTCGTAATCTCGCGTGCTTAATGATCATTACCCGACAAGGACTACCTAAATAAGAGAGAGCCTACGCGCGGCCGTTAGACAAATAAATTGCTTAAACGCGCTTCTAAGTTCTCTCTTGAACGAATAACTGGATCCTTTTAAGAAAAACTCTAGGCAGGTCACGATGTTATTTACGTAACGCAATGTCGTCGACGGAGGCCATGCTCTCCCCGACCGCGTGGGTGAAAGTGGCCAGCGGAGCCTTCGTTCGCAGTCGCCCTTATATGACCCGATTCGGTAACTTGACTCAACACGGGGTGAAATTGAGAATTCCGCTCTTAAAACATGCCCTGCACACATTGCGCCTGCTCTTATAAAGATATGGCGTGATGTAATCGACTGCATCAAATCAAACCAGTTTAAACGTCAGTTTAATTATATTTATTTATTCTTTGACGCACTTGTTTCGAGCATCAATAAAATATGGCGCTGACCAAACGTGATTAAGAGCATTGGCTATGAATACAATTCACGTGATAAATAAACTGATTCTAAATTGATTAGCGAGGAAGCCGACTAACGACGTGTGCTGTCTTCATTATTGAGTTATCCAGATGGAGATTTCAATTAGAAAGCGGATAAATTTTCGGCACATGCCCGAGTGTCGCATGTTATGCAACAGGGTTGTGTAACTAGTATCCAACATGCTTAATGTATTGGACTTCCGATCGGACATGACAACTTAAAGAGTCATGTTCTTGAGCGCTGGTTAGATGCGCATTGCGAAATAATATTAAACCGAGCGTAGATGAAATTCCCCTGATTTTCATCGAGAGATCGAGTATTTGCATTCTTATTAGATTGACGTTTCAAACTGCGAAAATAGAACGCATAAGAGTGTTAATTAATCCTAATTTTAGAAAGTACCGATTTTAGCGCTGTAATACATTAACAAGGATGTGAGATCATAGCGATTCATAATCTGCTCCAAAAAATGGGTGCGGTACCAGAAAATAACAAATTGGGGCGAAAGGAGTGCTTGCACAAAAACTGCCTAATGTGAACTGTACCGGACACCGGGCAGCCTGCCACTTACTTTCAGCTGACCCAAAAACGTCAGAAGTTTTGAACAAGGCCTTTATCTTGATTTACTATTGAATTTTAGCATCTTCTACTTTCCTTTATTTTGTCTTTGCTCAGTCAAAAGGAAAATTGATACTTCCTATTCTAGAGATGTCATGCCAGAAATACTTAAGGACCAAAGTCCATCATTTCCATTGTTGAGTGAGATGACTGCGATATTGTACTGCTTGTTGTATTGTATTGTATCGCTTTAGTTAGCTAGTAGTAAGTTAGGTATAATTGCAGTCCATGTATCTGAACAAGGAACGTGACGACTAGGTAGTGTCTCAAAGGCTATCGCTCTCTATATTTCTCTCTGTTATATTATTTACAGAACGGTTAAAATCCAATTGATAATCTTTAAGCTAAAGGTGTGTAGGCTGTTGTATAATGAGCCGCCTATCATGATTTTTTTTTCTATAGTTATGCCAGTTTTCTGTATTGCTTATGATGTTCAATAAAGAGATATTGTATGTAATATACAGCGTGTATTAATACTACCTCAAACTGTAATCAGACGAATATGTGGTGTGAACCGATATCATGACAAATTGTTAATTTAAAATTAACTACCAGAGCGTTATTAATTTTTGAAATATTTTCGAGCAGCAATGTAATGCTTACAATAATTTAATACGAGAGAGAAACGTTTTGTGACAGCTGTCACGGCAACGAGTGCGACTTTTTGAATAAAAACAAAGCAGCATCACGTAGTGATACATTGCGTGCTAATTAATTTTGTAAGGAAAATACTTTTTTTTTTTACTATAACATAGTAAAATGTGATTATAAGGGCTTTCCCTAACTACCCTTAAAGTTTGAGGTAGTATCAAAAATACACGCTGTATACCAATTGAATTTTATGTTCAGGTGTAAAATGGATCAGTGGTGTGTGTATAAAATTAAATTCTATTGATAGACATTAAATTATTGTTGTAGTCAGTTTACGTACTTATTCCTATTCGGAATAATAAGTAATACAAAACGACTCTGAAAATTTTACAACATGATTAGTCATACATGCTACAATCTAAACATGTACTACATTATACTTTATCAATGAGGGCTATCGCGTATGAATTCGCCGCTAGAGGCGCTAGTGTAGCGTGAGGTCTCCGAAATGTCAAATATCATAGTTTTATTTATAATTAGAAAAAAATTGTGAATATTTTGCATTACCTGAAATTAATTATGGCAATAATGCGTTACGGGGCAATGAATGTCTGTGTTTTGAGACAGTTTTGTCTTTCGGAAACTTTTGTCCTCCCTTTTTTTTCGAACAAAACGGGACTACGCAACACTGTGGTTGCTCGATATTTTTATGGTACGGTTTTAAGGTGTATTAAATATGATTTTAATCTAAACTTTGTTTTCACGCCCCTAATAACAGACTTTGAAAGCGACACTTAAAAACCTCACGCAAAAGTGGCGCCATCTAGAAAGACAAAAAACGATAGCCCTCATTGAACAACTAGCACAAAATCAAAACTACTTGCAGTAGTGTACCTATCAACCTGTGCTATCAAAGAACGTGGGTGACAGTCTGTCCCGGCCCGGATAGCACCGACATGGAAATACCGGCCCTGTTTTTTGTGTGCACGCCCATAGAAACTGACAGGAGCTTCTATGGGCGTGTACACGAAAAACAGGGTCGGTATTTCCAACCCGGTATTATCCGGGCCGGTAAAAAGGGTCACCCACGAATGTCAACAAAAAAAAGCACAAGCGAATCTTTAAGGAATATTACACAAAACTGCACAGGGGGCGACACTAGCATAAACCGTAAACAAACCGCCATGACAACATTGACAACGTAAGTTCCTCAGTACAGTTTGTGGTCATAATGACATATTTATTAGTAACAAAATAACATGATATTTACATCGTTTGTAACGGTAGAGCTATATTTCCAAAAAAAAAATTGAAATAATATGATATTATGGTATCCTACGGACATTTAAAAGACATTTAAGACATTAAAAAAAACAGTTAACGGTTTGTGCTAGTGCTGCATTCTAGTGGCAGAACATTGCAGCAATATTCCCCATTTGCATCCTCAGAATTATTATTCGTAGGCATCCTCCTACTTTTACACAGCGAGTTAAAATGCAAAACCATAAACCTCTGAACCTCTATTATCATAATGTGATTGTTGTCTATGGTAAAATAGTTAGCATGGCATGGCAAGACTCGCACGGTTACGTCAACTGGTTGTCGTGAGAACCTTGGTGCATTGTGAGCATGGTCGCGCATCACTTTCGTTGTCAGCACTGCAGAAACAGTGCTGGCAACTCTCCCTACTTTTCTGAGGATCTTCCCAAAGTTCCCAAGTACACCACAAACCCTCTTTTTAGGGTTCCTTAGCCAAAATGGCAAAAACGGAACCCTTATAGTTTCGCCATGTCTGTCTGTCTGGCCGTCCGCGGCTTTGCTCAGGGACTATCAATGCTAGAAAGCTGTAATTTTGCACGAATATATATGTAAACTATGCCGACAAAATGGTCCAATTACATTTTTTTTGAAAAGTTGGTTATAGGTCTTTTAAAACCATTAGGGGGTTGCTAGAACGATTTTTCGATTCAGTTAGTTGTTTGCAAAATATTCAACTTTAAAGTGAAAATTTTCATTAAAATCGAGCGTCCCCCCCCCCCTTTCTAAAATCCCTCTAAAAACCGAAGGGTGGAGAAATATGAAAAAATTCAGGATGGTAGTACGTATATCAAACTTACAAGGAAAACTATAACGGTTAAGTTTTCTTCAGAATTATTAGAAATTTAAGAGTAAATAGCAGCCTAAGGCATAAAATATACCTAAACGTTGAATACTCCGTATAAAATACGAAATCCTTAGAAAAATATTACTTAATTTTTTCGTAATAGCTACGGAACCCGATCCGACACGCTCTTGGCCGGTTTTTTTAATCATTCAATCATCATCATCATCATCTTCCCAGCCTATATACGTCCCACTGCAGTGCACAGGCCTCCTCTCGGAATGAGAGAGCAAATCATTCAATGCATCAAGTGTTATAGATTTAGTAGCATCCCACCCCATCCCCCCCCGCATCCCCCGCATCCCCCATCCTCCCCCCCATTCCCATTCCCCATTCCCCATTGTCCCGCATTTATAGATAATTCGCTTACTAACTGAGCGAGGTTCACAGACTGTTCTGCAAATGCCTCAACTATCGAACAAATGATTTAACCTACACGGTCTATTGTCTGCTTGTATGTCCAGCAAAATAATAATAATTATTATTATTATAATTAGTGAGTATGTACCGAAAATTATGTTTAAAACTGACTTTATACCTACTGAAGGGTTCTTTATATTGATATTTCTTTTTTAATGTATTTACAATTATTGCAACGGCTATTAAACCCTACCATGAGCATGTCTAGAACGCTATGTGCTGGTTTTGTAATACCTATAAATTAAGAGGTGATATTATGATAAGAATAAAACTTAAATACTATTTAGACGGAATTAAGGAGTGGTTTTGCAATAAAAAACAACCCAGTAAATGTCAAAGAGCCAAGTAGCTCTGGCTAGGTCATAAATTAAGGTAAATAAACATGAGAAAATAGAAAATATCCGTTTAATGTTGTCATCGCTTCATTTATTTTAAAACAAACATACCTTTACATGTTCAAATTATGTGTGTTTCTAGAAATCGGTCAATTTAAGAACTCACTTATAATGTAGCCAAGCACTAGTTCTGCACTAAGTTGACCTGATACTTTGTTCGTTTTTTGTTTCATCATGATTTCAATCTGTTTTATTTCGCATAAATGGTATTTTTATGACGTTTCATCGCATTAGATCTCGCAGAGTATAAGTTCCGCGTTATCTTACTGGTTTGCGTACGTGTGATGTAACGTTACCTAAGCAACCCAATTCTAAGTGAAGTATTGTCGGTGACCATAGTATGCTGAGTGTCACCATTTGAAATAACACGAACGTTATAGAATAGGGTTGACAAATTTAAACATATATATATATAATAAGAAATTACAAACTGAGACATGGATGCACAGAAAAAGCAGAAAAAGAGACAAGCGATAGGAATCGAACCACCGCTGGACAGGATTCTAGACACAAATTTCTCCTATGCACACATATCTCATTTTGCTTTGTTCTACTACGCTACTTAAGCAGCAGCACTAGCGACATCTATGTTTGTTTGTGTTGTGTCGGGGTATGTGTGTCGGGATGATCGTAAAAAGTAACAAATTTGGAGTTGAAATAAAAAATACTAAAAAATACAAAAAACCAATCATAATATGTAATACTTAAGTTCTTTGCTGATGATACTTTTTTGATTGGGCTTACATTATCAACTCTTTGACGCGTGTTTGCAAAAAAACAGTTTCCAGTAGCCCAGAAGTCTAGGTAGGTAGGGTAGGTAAAAAGTCAGGTTTGTAATAATACAAGATGCCCTACGGCAGTGGTGGGAAAACTTTTTTCAGGGGGGGCTAGAAAGTTACAGAAGTTTTAGAGGAGGGCCAGGACTACACCGTTCTATTTTATACTTGCCAAATAATAAAATTATATTATGATCGCGGGCCATATAGGTAGGTACAGTCAAGGGCAAAGATATCGACACGGCCAAAGTTGCAAAAATATGTATACACGGCCTTAATGTTAAGTGCATAAAGTCGTGTATACATATTTTTGTAACTTTGGCCGTGTCGATATCTTTGCCCTTGACTGTACTATTCACTTCGGAGGAACGTCTGCGGCCGGATTAAATCCCTTCGCGGGTTGGAGTTGGCCCGCGAGCCGTACTTTGACCATCACTGCCCTACGGCATCCAGGTAAATGTGATGAAATGCTTTATGGTGTATTTTTTTTATATAAGCCAATTGCATCAAAGTGTGGACCACAAATTAATAAATAATTTTGCTTAAGGGGATCCCACGCGCCAATGACCTTCGATCTGAATTCCTTAGTTTTCCAATGATTTTTGTAGCTTATTAAATTAACAACAACGGCTTTAAGCAATAAAGTATCCCATATTTACTTCAAAGTTCATTGTTTTCGAGATATTTGGCATCAAAGTTGAACGATTTTAACCCAGAATGCTGTTTTTCTGGCCATAACTTTTGTGTTAATAAGTTTCAAATGAAAACCCTCACCCAGTTTTTAAAAACATCAAAGACGAACCCAAATATCGATACCTCCTACGTATACTGGTACAAGTGACAAATTTCTGATTTTTAGTTTTTTGCAATTTTGTGATTAATATATCCTTATTTACCTACCACAAAAAATTTGCACGGATATTCCTATTAGTTTTGGAAATAAAGTGACGTATATGAATGCATCTAACACCGTTTTGCTAATCGGTACAACGTATACTGAGGCAACCGACATGCACCACTATACGCGGCACCGATATTGTCGCGGGGCCGGGGAAGTCCAGTGTAACTGGCAGTTGCCTCAGTGTACGCGCTAGCCGTCGCTGCGTGCGGACCGTTTAAACTCTTCTACGAACACATAATTTGATAGTATATATAAAAAAACATGTTTTGGTCTGACAATTGCGAAGGGCAAGACCACAATAGCCGTATTTCTCATAGACAGTCATGGAAACTAAATCCAATGTGAAACCTTTTCGTGATCTATTTCGTTATGATTTCTTTGGCAAATGTATGGGATGTCAACATAACATTGGTAGTACAACGGTTCCACCCCAGTACCAGTACGTGATTCACTTTCTTCGGCTATACCTACATGTACGCGTGCTAGAAATATAACATTGCAGTATTACATTGCATTCTGGTAGTTGAGCATCCCCAAAAAGAAGGCGAAGGCATGCATGCTTTAATTAAAATGAGAACAGTAAATTTCATTATACCTACAGGTTGATAAAAAAAATCCTGTACTATACTGTAACCCATATTAGGGCTACTGATTACTAATACGATATAAGTGGGAAAACATCGAAATTAGAAAGTCTTCTTGCGACTCCACTTCCATGCAAAACTTTTTTTTTTCGAATCACAGTATTTTTCTACTTGGATCATATTAGTAATTAGTAGCCCTAATGTGGTTTAAAGTATAGTACAGGTTTTTAATAACCCCCTATACACATTTTTTTATACACACCTAAGAAATGGTACCTGGCTATGTATATGGCGAAAACGGGTAAACCGTATGAAGTTATAGAAGTTTCCCAAGACTCGGAAACAGTCACAAAATTTAAATCTATTGTCAAAAAGACAATAATATATACGGCGTATTATTAAAATTAATGATTATATCATGGATAGGGAAATTTGGAAATAATTCCGATCCGCATTGGCGAGTGCTTACTCCAAATAGCAAATTGAGAACTGTTTTAAATATGTAGTTGTGCTAAATACTTGTGATGTATAAATATCACTAAAATATGATTGTAAATCTGTTTACAAAATATACCTAGGTTTATTGCCAGACTCTTCTCAACAGAGGTTTTTTCGAACCGGTGGTAGATTTTTTGACATTCATAAGTGCTTGTTACAATCTAAATTGAATAAAGATATTTTGACTTTGACTCAATCCTTCATGTCAAAGCTTGGCTTAAGCAAAGTGCTAATCAGACTCACGCACGAAGGGTTCCATACCATCTATACAACTTCATTAGGATTAGCAAAAAATGGCAAAAAAATTACATTTGTTGTAGGCCCCCATACATGTTTATTATTCTGTTCTATTTTTTGTTATATATATATTATATCGACTACAGTTATACATAATCTGTGAAAATTTCAACTGTTTAACTATCATGGTTCATGAGATACAGCCTGGTGACAGACGGACGGACAGCGAAGTAGTATATAGAAGTAGGGTTTCCGTTTATACCCGTTGGGTACGGAACCCTGAAGAGGCACAAAAAGCTAAACCGTTATGTGGATACAAATGGGTGCGATGCGATATATGTATCACATGAGGAACCTTTCACAATTAAATACGAGTACACATTTGAACAGGAATACGAATCCATTGAATGTGCTTCCATTAATTTAAAGCACTTAATACAATTACTTTTCTTAATAAAACCATTTATATTTCAAGTGAGGTTTTTTATAAAGGTATATTTCTGTATTTTGTATAGCACGTTTAAAACATTACTAGCGGTATATTGGTACAAGTGGCATGCTAATGTTAGCGTATATTGATGCAAGTGATAAAAACGTTTATAAATCAATAGATGAAGGTAAAAGAGCATCTGTTTTATTGTTCATTGCAAGCCATATAAGTATTTCATCTAAAAATTCATATACAATATAAAAATATCGTTAGATCAGTAATCTACGCATTACGCCGTATACTGGAGCAAGTGGTAATTAGCTCAGTATACCGCACAACTACAAGATGTAAAATACGCGTATAGTAGTGTATCTGCAATTTTCTCAAAAACTATAAGAAATTTCAAAATTCCATGAATACAGGTAGAAAGCAAATATTTTCTTTGGAACCAATGCAAAATTTTGAAAAGTTATATCATCAAATGAGAAAGTTACAGGTTTTGGAACCTTTGAACAGCTCTACTGTAAATTTATGATTATGCACTTGTACCAGTATACGTAGGAGGTGTCGATATGTAGATTTCGTATAGGTATGTTAGATCTTTCACGCCAATAGAGATACGAAATAAGTGTTTTTTCAGACAATGTTTAAAAAAATCATACAAAATTAAGTATTCATTTTTTTTTAAAATACGGTAGGCAAAAATGGAGATAAAAAATTGGAGAACCGATAGCCGTTTGACTTATAATTCTATCTGTAGTGCAAAAGTAGGAGATACGATTCAAAACTTGTCAAAAATCGATTTAAACCTCGGGTAGCCCCTTAATTTATTGATAGAATAATATAAAAGGCATATTACAATAAATAAACTAAAACTAGATTAAAATTAAATAAACTACAACTACAATAATTCTAAAAATGGCCCCTGTGGCATGGTAGTAAAGATGCTGGCAGCATTTCCTGCTGGATCGTAAGACTGATACATTGAGCGAGGAATTGCCAGATTGAATGATGTGGGCCGCAGACCGCGGGGCCCCGAAGCGAATAATAATAATAATTTTACATCAAATGGTCAAAATAATTATGCAATGTCAATTTCTTCAGTCAGGAAAACTTTGCCCACTGCCAAGGCCAAACATTTAATTTTGAAATAAACAAATTTATACCTTTTTTTTCTGACAATTAATTTTCATAGACATGACAATCTGAATTAACTACAATAAAATTACCATCGAAATCACCATTTTCTTTAACCAATGATGGAAGTTTTGTTTGTTTTAAGTCTGTGTTTAGTCGGTAGGAAAAGGAGACACTAACTAAGTACTCGTACAACCTTTTACCTGGCTCCTTCGCTGCATTGATCAATAATCTATCTTTTTGGCAGCGAAGGAGCCAGGTATAAGGTTATACTTAGTTATTGTCCATATCAATATGGACCAAAAATCGTTGTTCATTGTTTTGAACCTCCGCTAAAAAAAGGCAGAATCAATCAATAATTCAAAATCAGGAAGTATTGACAAGGAAGTCTGTGGCATCCCTAATTATAGCGGTGCATGGCTGCAGCCGGTTGGTATGCCAATGTGTCGCCGCACAAGGCATGCACTTAATGCCTTTGGGCAAACGGATCTAATGAGTTTCTTTACATCTGTGAACTCCTTTGAAGTTCAATGCGAACTTTCTACGATGACAGTTAGACGTCTTTGTCTCATTGTTTTGTAACGTTAACTATTCCGAGGATGCATTTTTATTTGACAACTTCGAAGTACAGAATTGTATTTTGGTTTTTAGTAATAGTTTTCTACAGTATCGTAATGCATCAGATTCTGGGGTTCAGCACCCGAATATTGACAAACGCAACCCTAATAATGGGGCTGCATCTCAAGAACCGTAATAGATAGACAGCTAAAATTTAATTCAATACGTATTTATATTTCCGCTACACAACAAAGAATAAAAATGACTTAAAATTATATATTGGGAGGGTTTAAACCAATCAACATAATATGACCCCACACTATGTAGATTTTTAGATTAGATAATCATTTTTTTATTTTCAATTGTCATATATTATTTTTCTTATATTCGTTTTCGCTTCTAGCGTTTATTTTGACCTACTATTTAATATCGAACCCTCGGTTTGCGAGTCCGACTTGCACTTATCTAGTAATTACATATGTAAGATATTTGTAACTTTGTATGACTGTTTGTTTCACAATAAATCTAAAAATAATATGTAGCAGTGCAGTACGAGTACTAGCAGCTCAACCTCAACTTAACCACTTAATTTGCATATGTACATATTTTTATCGATCTGGCTATAGGAAATCTAAACTTGCTATAATGCGTATTATCGAACTGAAACAAATTTTAAGCTACCTTTACATATGACAGAGTTATAATGGTTTGAAATTCAAGATAGGACAAAGAAAGAAATACTAGCATCTGACGTTATATACAACTAGCGCCATACCTATTGCATAGAGAAAAGCGTTTTAGAAAGAGACTCACTTTAAATAATTAATTTACAACCAATTTTTTTTTTCATAATATATAATAAAAAGTAATACAGATGTAAAATGTGCATTATCTGCATACTACGCATATGCCCATGCATGGCTTCGCTACACCGTGGTTCTATGGGGAGACAGCATTTAGGCCGGGCAACTGTTTGTAATGCAAAAAAAAATGAATTCCTATTCTAGCAAATGTGCGTATCCCAAACAGTTGTCGCCCACACTTTGTACAGCTTAAGACTACGAACCCTACCTTATATCTACATATTACAAGCCGCTCTTTTTGTTCGTGAGAATCCACTTTTATTTCAACTAAGGAAAGACAAGGAAAAGTATAGGAATATTTTTTTTTTTACCATAGACTAACCTACAGATGTGTAAGAAGAGCCCCTATTATAAATGTATTTTAATTATTTAGTAATAAAGTCCCCAATGAAATAAAATTTGAATCCCGAAACACTTTATTCGAAAAGAAATTAGAAAATTGATTGATTGATAAATGTTATTACTCGGTCAAGGACTTTCTTAGTGATGATAGTTTATAACGTAAATTAATTAATTAAATTTTAATCTTGGACGATGTTAAATATTTGTTTAGTTTTTAAGCCTATATTGTATGCCCTTCCATGGCGACATGAAATAAATAAATATTTGCACTGTGACTTCACTGTGGGCAATTTTACCCAACTTAGTGCCAAATATAGACCAGTACCTCGTTCATCATCATGAAAACGTCAGCCATATACAGCAGACGCAGAAAAAATATTCTTAAAATAAAACAGGCTTTGTTTTGTTGTAAGTAATGAAATCCATCTAATCAATCATCCGTATGGTCTGTCTGCAATCGTTCAAATAAATGAAGCGTCAAACCTTTAAAACTGTGAAGCCGTCTACAGGAAAAAAATACTTGATGTCAGATTTTTTGTGCATCTCAAATCAAATAACTAAATTAATTATCTACTCTCGACAGTTTACGAGTACATCAGGCTGGAAACTAGATTAGTTATATTTTTTTTTGTGTTTCATGGTGAAAAATTGTAATGCAAACTATAAGTTTTGCCATGTCGTTCTATCTCATCTGGCTATTCGTGGCTTAGCTTAGAAACTATTGGCAAAGGTAAGTGTACAAAATAATCGCGTTGTCAAAATGGTAAAATACATTTTTCACTCCTTATGCTCGTAAACTTCGTAGTTATGCTGGATAAACAAAATCTTCGACTAAGACTAAAGTAGCCACGAACAAAAAGTTTATAAGAATAAAACTCATCGTCAAGCTTAGGCTTATTTTTATAAGTCCAAGCTTGACAATAAGTAAAAATATTTTTTAAATTTTTTGCCACATTTACGTGGCCCGACACGCATTTGACCGGATTATTTTAGGCTTAGTTTATCAAGTAAATATCTTGTATTGACCTTGTAAGACAAAACCGTCGCGTAACGAGGACCTACCAGGTAAGACAAATTCGAAATTCAGCTTTTATTAGTAAGTATGGCAAATAATAATTACTTTATAGCTAATACTCGTAAAAATCTTAATGATGCGTTGATCGTTAATAATCCCACGTTAAATCAAATTAATTAAAAACAAGCATAATAATTACGAAAACATTGCTCACTTTAACGCGTTATCCAATAAAATGCAGCTCTTCAGTTGCAAAAAGCGAACCCACTAACCTAGTTTATTTCGAAATCAAGTATTTAACGTAACAATACTACAAGACCCAGGCTCCTCGTTACACCGAGTGTGGACGAAGGGAAAGGTGGAAGTCATTTTTGCCCCACTGACGAAATTGGCCTCAGTTCACTTAATTACGTTATTTCATCAAAATAATTGCTGTTAAATCGCTTCTTATAGATTTAAGTTATGTTCTCAACTATTCTATAACTAACCAACAACTGCCGGACTCCACTGTTTTTGCCCAGCGTTCCAAAGTGTAATCATGTTGTTAATGTACATGAGGTTTTCATTTCAAAGGATGTCAGCCAGTGCCCGCGTTCAAATAGCGGAAGATTTGCCTGTCTGGCTAATAATGCATCCACTAATCTGTTGCGTTAGATTAACACGAACATGTCTGATAAAAATCACTTAGATAAGCTTGTATTTATAAAACTAAACTCATTTTCAGCTTTTTTGACTATGTTCGCCACTATTATTTTTTGGTACAAATCTTAACACCCACCTAACAACATAAAGTATGTACATACCTACAACTAATCTAAAGATTTTACAATTATATAGAGAAACAGAGTCAGGCGACCGAGAGAGCTACACGTCCTAACTAACTAACTAACTAACTAACTTGGCTCAGGGACCCAAAGAGGGTCTTGGCCTCCGAAACGAGAGCACGCCATCTGTCCCGATCGTGCGCAGCCTCTTGCCAGTCGTCGACTTGGAGACGTCGCAGACCCGCCTGGACACTGTCCTCCCAGCGGTACACGTCCTAACTCAAACGAATCTCATTGAGGAAACTGTTCCAATAACATTGGATATATTGTGGAATGAAATTCCCTTGATGGCCTATTTCTAAAAAGTCGGCAACGCAACATTAACTTCTACGGAGTCGCGAGTTTCCATGGCCGTTAGAGACTGCTTACAATCAGGTAAACCGCATGCGCATCTTTACTGTGCTGCAAAAAATAGCTAATGATGATATGCGATTCTCCAATTGAACGTCATCGTCATACACGTGGTCATACCTTACAGTTGAGATACTATATTACGAGTAGACACGCATTGATTCACGTTCGTCACCGCGGTTGTTAAAGCTTCGACCTTATAAGTTAAACACATATTTCAATTGCTTCTTGCAATGCGGATTTGCGCGCCCTAACGCCCACAGATACGTGGGCGGCGCCCACAAACCGGACATACAAGTAACTAACATTTTCCAACTTATCCATGTGACTTTAACTCTAAGCGCACGTTTTTGTATTGATTGTAAATTGAAACTCGAGTAGTGCCACCACAATATCGATAGTTTCACTATCGATTGTTTTCATCTATAACAAACCCTAATATCATCGATTGCGCAAGTTATGGCCATACTATTAACGAGATCTTCTATCGATAGTATCGATACTATTGTTTTTCAGAACTTCAATACTACCGAAAGTATTGCGCTCTGTCAATGTTTTATCCAAGTGGTGTAAGTACAAATTATAACTTTAAATTATAATTACTAAAATCTATATATTTACTATGTGCTAGTGTTCAGTAAAGAGTCATTATATTATATTGAATTATTGTATTGTATTGTATTGTATAACTATCGATATTTTTACAAGCTTATAATTAACTTACAGCGTTCATTAGTAGATAAGTATGTAGTTTTATGTAAGTTGTGTTTTGATCACTTCCTTGTATCAAGCTCTGTAGAAATTAGGCATTTGTCTCAATTCGGTGACAATATACGGTAATCTCATAGCACCAAAAAGCAAAAAAATTTTTTTTTAACAAAAGCTTATTAACTGGCTGTCAAACAGCTACCGAAAGACTTATCTATAATCGATTGGCAACATTAAACTCGAGCTCTACGTTACTACCTAGCACGCGTTAATGCTGAACTACTTAAGTGCGAATTCTAATCACTCAGAGAGTTAGACATAAACAACTCATCTGCACCCACTCTTTGCAGGTAGAGTCGCATTTACATACGATACCTATATACACGGACCTAAATACTACAACTATTTTACCATACCTAGTCTACCCAACTTTATCCAAAACTGCTGTCAATACGGAAGAAAGATATATCTGATTTTTTTTCGGAATGTAGTTATTTATACATTCGGAACCAGTAAAAAAGGCGTATTCGATATAATATCCGCAACTCGTTTTGGGAAAAATTGACAGATGCATCTTTTTTCCGTACATTGGTATTATAAATTATATTGAAATTGTTATGAAAGGTTTTCTATCACTAAAACACTTCTCATTATTGCTTTTATTTTATCTGCAGCGCAACCATCTTAGTACTGTCACACCAACAAATTATTATAGGTATTCTTGGGGGGTACCAGATATGAAATATAAGACATGTTATAGTTTAATATAAAATTAAAGTCCAACTTGCACTTTCGACGAGTTCTAAACCATATTCCCCAAAGGTGAAGTCATCGACCATACTTTGTAATATTTTAAAAGTGTATTGGAAAAAAATAAAATATCAATGTAAGCAAATAAAACAAGCACCACTATTATTTTTAGATTCTTACATCTCTTAAGGCGAAGGCACTCATGGAAACCAATAAAAGCAGTTTCAATTGTTATTAAGTAGTTACGAACTTTAATTTGATACCCAGTCAATGTTGAATATATGTAATTACTAGCTTTTGCTCTCGACTTCGTCCGCGTGGGATTACATTATCGCGCGCGTTCCCTCGGGAAGTGTGCATTTTTCCGGGATAAATAGTAGCCTATGGCCCGTAAACTATCTTTATGCCAAAAATCACGTCACGTGAAAGACGGACAAACATACAATACATACATATTGGTGCGAATTGTCCCGTGATATTTATTTATTTATATTTATTTACAGAAACACACAAACACACTCACTTTCACATTTATAATATTAGTATGGATGTCATCATTAATGACAATTCAAAAGTTTTTTTTTCAAATGGATTTTAAATTAGTAGACATAGCATTAGTTTACCTATAGTTTTCTCGTAGTTTACTCATTTATAATTGCTATAATGTCAATTTAAAATGGACGTATTTTAGCAAAAACTTTCCAAAGCATTGTCATGTTGTTATTTAATTATTAATTTAAAACACTTACTAAGAGCCTGTTTTACCACTTTCTAGTAAGTTTTACATACATACAAACAAATATGCAAAATTTACCACTTACTTATAATATGCTATTGTTTACAATTTCATGAGATTTAATATGTACAGTCACCAGCATTAATATCTACCACAGCGGAGCGTGCAAAAATGTCTGATACGTCCTTCCGGCCCTGGAAATAGAGTCGTATTAGATATTTATGCACGCTTGTTGTGTCAGATATTGGTGCTGGTGACTGTACATTGATAATTAAACATAATTATTACGCACTTATTTCTTCCACTACGGCACGACATTAATATTAGTCGCAATTGACTCGTCATAGTCTTGAGTCCCCTTAACGATTGCTGATCTCATATCTTAGCATTCCTGTCACAATAATTATGCCAACCGCTTATATTTTAATTTTAAGTTGCCAGCCATGCGTGGCCTGTATCATACATATTATAGAGTTAGGTTGGTACTGCAAAAAAACAAACGTAATAAGTAAAGCATACCTACGCGGAAGCTTAAGTTTATAATGCTATTGTTAAACTGCCAGGCGCTCTGATGATTGTCAATCTAAAATAATTAAAACATGAGTGGGTTTTCCGTAAAAGAAACAATGAAATTCCATAGTATATTTATATCATTGTGTCCAAATAAGTGACGACACAGTTGCATAAATATACTATCAATGGCTAAACAATAGCAGATCGCACAACAAGTGCACTAAGCGCTAGAGCAAAAAAATATTCAGGCTACATCCAGCATAAATGCGAACTTCTTGAACAAGAGAAGTAAATAACCCTCCTTGGGGCAGTCGGGTAAAACAAATGACGAGGGAACTATGCCATGCTAGTCTTTAGGTTATTGATACTGGTCAGCAAAAAATATACCTAAACTTCAATAATTCACATTTGATAAGTTCATGGTCGAAATAGGTTTTCTCTCCTGACCACATGCATAGCGTCACTGTCTATTTTAGTCGCGGTTGCTATTTCCTTTGCCTGAGACCTTTAGTCACGTTTTAACGTTACCCTAAGAGATTTAGAGTCGCATAAATTCACTAACGGCCATGCCACGTCATCTGTCAGTTGTAAGACCTTGGATTTACGTGGGTGTCAATTTGCAACACCATTCACCCAACCTCATGTTATCAGCCCCAGCCCTAAGTCGTTTCCTTGTATGGCCACCGGCGCGCCGTATGATGGCCGGCGGTTGATTCACGGGACCTTGTTTGACGCCACGTGACTATATACAAAATATCAATTAAAAACCACAGTCAATTAACGTTCAATGTCTAAACGGATCGCTTTTTATTTTAGTATTCGGCGTCAATATCGACGTTTAATTGCATCAATTTCCTATTATAATTAAGAGTTGTTTCCTCGAAAACCTTGTAAGAAGTCTCTTACGTGGTAATGGTTTTTGCCAGAAAATATTTAGATGAGTTAACGTTTAACAACTGAATTCACACCGGGTTCCGGGTATGTCAAAGGTTGTGCTCACTAACTGCGAAATGTTGTACTCAGAAATACCTTATTCTTATTTCTCCCTCTTTACGAGTTGCCTAACAAAAAATTCCACTCTTCTGGTACAAATATAAATTAAACGGAGAAAAAAGTTTCATGAACATTTATTTAGCCTGAACATTGAACGGCAGATGAGCAGCCTCGACACGGGTCCCATCAAGACCAGCGCTGTACTTGGTCACGTAAGTCTTGCCGTCGTCACCGATGAAGGAGGTCTCGCCCTCAGTGACGAGTACGTATTTGCCATCGGGGGTGGGGACCAGGCGGCCACGCTCGGAGACAACAGTACCCTCGGCTGTGACGTAGCGGAGAGCGTACTGACCGTACTCGTCGTGGATTTCCTCATGCTGAAGAGCCGGGAGAGCGCGACGAGCTGCGGTCTCAGCGGGGCTACTGGGAGCCGCCATGGCAGCAGCGATCAGACAAACGGCTACAATGAACTGTCAAGAAATAGAGTAGTTTTGTATTCTTTTGGTTCAAGAGTTTTATCACACAAATTGCAGCGAGTCTCTTACAATTAAACACTTTAATTTCTGGCTCACTGTAGAACGTTTTCACAGTAAATGTCATACTTAACGATTTTCCATATAAGCCAATGCGATGTTACCATGTCGATCAATCAAATTACGCGATACCTAGTATAACTATTTTGTAAAACAACAGAAAGTTACTTTTCTCAGCTAATCAGACAATCAAAAATAACTATAGTATAGAAGGTGAATCGGCTTAAATTTCTAGGTACTTACCAATTTCATTTTGACTTGTGCAGTTGTGCAGGTAACTTCGGAAAGTGACGTCTAATTTCACTTTTCATTCCTTTTATACAATCAAAAACATACTATAATTACAATACGTCACATTATTAAATGATAATGTACCTTAATGCGATGTTAAATACCTAATCCTGTTTTCGTAGGACAGCAATACTCATTTAGTACTAAGTGCTAATTGATGGATCCATAAAGTTTTAATTAAAAATATGCTTATTTGTTGCAAAACACTACCGGATAAACCGGAACAAATATGGCCTATTAGTACTGCACTCAACTTTGTAACGTACTTACACCATTAGGCAAATGGTCATAATTTCAAAGTCTATGAATACTCGTTATTATTTGTTGACGCAACTGGGAAAAGAACCTAGTCGATTACAAAAAAGAAAACTTATTAAACACTAGCTTTTGCCCGCGGCTTCGCTCGCGTTATGTTTGGGGTACCATAGATTTCATTTCTACGAATCTTTTTTTCGTGTTTTGATTGATTTTTCCGAAGATTACCTATATGGAAATAAATACAGACAGACGTTTCAGGCAGATGGTGCAAATTTTCGAATTAAAAAATCAACCTACATAATCATAATTCATTCCAACTTTGAACTCCAGCTGTTTCACATATTCAGGAGTAGAATTTCGAAAAACGTTCAAGTGCCTACGCTTTTCTTTTGACCGCAACTTCGTACACGATATTATAGTTACTAGCTTTTGCCCGCGACTTCGTCCGCGTGGAAAAGTAACTTTGGGAAGTATTTAATTTACTTAGGATACCTATTCTGCCAATAATAGTACAAACATCTACGGTTTACCGAAAATAACCTATTTTAATACATTGCTATAAATATTAACTATTTTTTTTTTGTTCTTCCATCCATCCATCCATCCATCCAGTTCCATCCCATGTTCTTTGGTAAAACATAAATATTTTGCGGGTAGCCACATTTTAGCAATACGACCTATATTCTACCCTGCCAACACCACAGGAGAAATTCTTCATAGTGAACTCTTGACACCTTACGTCCTTTATTGTAAGTTAGGAGGGTAGGATTATAATTAAGACGGCATTTTTACTAAGCATAGCTACACATATTTCTGATAAATATACTTACAGTAAATTTGTTTGGAATTCCTTAACAACTTTTCATCCTCATATTTTCAACTTAACAATATAAAAAAAAAGTAAATAGGTCGAAATTTGAAAAGCGCCCGAAGAAATGTTTTTTAGGGTTCCGTACCTCAAAAGGAAAAAATGGAACCCTTACAGGATTACTTTGCTGTCCGTTCGTCAGTCTGTCTGTCAAGACCCTTTATCTCCTAAACGCGGGGAGAATAGGTATCGAGTTGAAATTAAAACCCTAAGCTCAGGTCAATAGTCCCAAAAGCTGTGAAAAAATCAAACCTGTAAGTCAAGGCAATCAAAAGCTACAGTCATTAAAAAGGTTTTTCCATATAAATCGCCTTAACAAAAAAAGTTATAGGGTACTTCCGGCTGTCATAGAAACTTGGAATTTTGCATAAAGGTAGTTCTTATACTCGTAGCACAATAAATAAGAAAAATCTGAAAATCATCATTTTTCATGTCTAACTGTCTATGTCAATAAGCCATCTAAAATGACCCCACATTCCGTACATTTTGCTTATGAGCTTAGAAGGCTCTGCTAACACTGAATCATCCCATCTGCTAACATCCCCTCGCAGGTAACATTTTCAAAAACGCTTGAACAAATATCTATTTATTTCTTATAAGTAACCAACTGCCAAGTTTCATAAAGAACCATCGATTTATCTAGACAATGATGATCTTCCATATAAAGTTTCATCCCCTATTTCACCCCCCCACAGGAAGAATTTTTAAAAACGCGCGAACATAGGTATATCTATTTATCTCCTATCACGTGCCCAAATACCAAGTTTCATTCAGAACCATCGATTTATCTTCGGCAATGACGATCTTCCATATAAAGTTTCATCCCCTATTTCACCCCCTCATAGGAAGAATTTTTAAAAATCGTGCGTACAAATATCTATTTAGCTCTTTTTACGTGCCAAAATGGAAAGTTTAATAAAGATTCAAAAAAGCTCAAACAAAATATCGACTTACTTCTTATTAAGTGCCTACATGCCAAGTTTCATGGTTTTATCTTCGACAGTGACGAACTTCCACCATATAAACTTTCAACCCCTTGAAACCTCTTTTTCGCGATAAAAGATAGCCTATGTTCTTTCCCAAGGTCTATTCTATCTCTGTACCAAATTTCATCAAAATCGGTTTAGCGGTTTAGGCGTGAAAGCGTAACAGACAGACAGACAGAGCTACTTTCGCATTTATAATATTAATAATATATAATATAAAATATTAAATAATAAAATATAAAAAGTAAAAGTATGGATGGATTTGGCAAAATCCTTCCTTAGTGGCTTACTCGTATCACAACGTTATTAATTTCAGCGCCATCTGTTAATTTATCAGGGTACTTGATAGTCATAGCACGTATTTGAAAACTTGAAGGTGGGAACTTAACTCTGAGTGTAGTAGCTACCTCCACTTTTAAGGGTTGAATTTTTATACCCTAAGGGTCGAATTTTTATAGCCTATAACCTGGCCGGGGATTTTCTCGTCAGATTAGTAAAGTTTGCATAAAAATCCGTTCAGCCGTTCTCACGTGATGCGCGGTCAAATAAACGACAAACAGATAAACAGATAAACAAAAATTCTAAAAACTGTTGGAACGTGTTCTGTTATCGATTCTAAGTATCCCCAGCCAACTTTTTTTCGAATATCTTCCATGTACAGACTTTCGACCCTCTTCAGCTTTATTATATGTATAGATGAATGACCAAGTCATTTAAATACTACCAGCTGCATAGGGATGGTTTACAGGTTGATATAATAAAGTATAACATAGTTAATGACACTTAAGGAATCTCTTAATTGATATAAATGTACTCGTTCAGACGTCAGCTAACGCATCGTAATCATACCACGGGCAAACCGCCTGTGACAAGGTCTTAAAATCGAGTACTGGGTCGTTATGTCATACTACACAAGGGCATAACTAATGTCTGAATTACATCTAAGGTCACCTAGTATCTTAGGAGTAAACAGCTATTGATCTGCTCTGTCAAGCAGAGCCAATATGCAAACTATTTACATGGGTCAATACTTTCCTTGAAAGCTGTAAAGTTATATTTTTTTACAACTTACTCGTACGTCGCTGCAGGGCTACTCCAAAGCTCGAAGTTCGTGTCGTGTAGTCCCTCTCGCTCGCTCGTCTTAAATAGTATAAGTGTCAGAGGGACCGCACGACACGAACTTCGAGCTTTGGAGTAGCCCTGCAGCGACGTACGAGTAAGTTGTAAAAAAATATAACTTTACAGCTTTCAAGGAAAGTATTGACCCATGTAAATAGTTTGCATATTGGCTCTGCTTGGCAGCCTTGCTGCATCAGTTGGATAGTGGCATAACTAAAAAAAAACATTAAGAGCCGTAAATAAACGCTTAAAAACACTCTCCTGGAACTGTTCTCCTGAAGATTTTTTTTTAGATAAATGTTTATCGTAAGTACCGTAAAAGTAACAAATTTGGAGTTGAAATAAAAAATACAAAAAGAGTCCAAATCCAAGCATAGTTATGTTTATGTCACGAACTAACTAATGCCTCAACATAAATGGAAAAAATTTGTTGGTTCTTTCCTTTAGAACAATAAAGAGTTTACGTTTAGTTTATATAAATTCACCAGATGCTAAAATTTATTCCTTATTTCTGTCCTTTGAAAAGGTTGCTTTTTTTGGTAGCAAAATAAAGTATTGCATCATTCATTTACTTTTGTCTATGTATATATTATATATAGTAAAGTTGACGTGACGTCGTGATTCATTTTTTGCATGCTATCAGAATACCAAATCCAAGTTATGACGTATCGGGTACGGATGAGATCAATAGGCATTATGGATGTACTCGTACCTACTTCAGTGTGCCTGATGCCTCTAAATGGACATCGTACGTCCGCTCACGACACAGAAACAACATCGATTTTTTAATCATCGTTTTTAGTTAGAATCTTAATTCATCACGCCGAATTAGGAATTTACGACAGAAGTATACAAAAACCAAAGACGGACATATTTTTTGTGGGAATTAAGTAGTTCGCTGATCGAACTCATCATGGCTTCGTGTAAAGTAGAATATTTCCGCGTAGGTCCTTAGTTATCAGCCCACGTTTGCTTCTGAGGCTGAGACCGCGACGTAGGTCGCAGGAACGATGACTGCATTGTAATTCCATGTAGTGATAAGGTCACAATAGGTATTCACAATTTGTAATCTTACATGGGCATTTCCTCAAATATAATTAGCACCTTTGTCCATCGCTAAAGACTGAGTGACTATAATAAGTTGATGTATGACAGCATGATTAAGTAACTGACAGTGTCGGTTATAAAGTTAAATTATATTATGTGGGTATTGATAACAATCATTTTAATGCAGATGTAGTTTTAAGGTACTGCTCAGAAATTGTATAAATCAATGAAAACTACTTGACAAAAAAAGTATTTGTTTAACTAGCGTCCTATTACATAGATAGTGTACTTATGCAACTTTTTATTCTGTCACCATATGGCTGATGAGTATTTCCTCTATTTGTCACTCTACAATCCAACAATTAAAATGCACAAACACGGACATTGTTTTCCTCTATGGCTATTTTTGTTCCATGTAATATGTAGCGGGTGCGTGCAATTGCCACACACTGGCCTTCGGGGTTCGGTTAACATCTATTGTTCAGAAGATTACTGATTCCGTCTCTAATTCGTGGCAAACCTATTGTTTCACACAATCCGCTGCCCGATTTTACAGTACTATGTATCGTTAGCTGACTGACATCTCGACACAACAAGCCTTCGATTATGGTAAAGTTCCCATTGTACCTTAAGGATGGATTAAGTATACTTCATTCGTTACACACGTGTCAGGAGCAGCCTGCTAGTTCGATAGCGTCGTGTACCTATGTACCTATTTCTGGGACTAATTAGCTGTCACAAGTTACATAGAATGCGACCTTCACTGATGTGTAATAGAATGGATATACCTACTGCTGTTAAATTATGAACAGCTGGTGTGCGCTTTATGTTTAGGTTCGTGTATAACTCGTGTGGAGCTTTCAATCTTTTCTCTTCTATGTGTACTAGTAATTTTAAAATTAATTTCTTAATAGGCAATAGTAGGTAATTTGAGAATTAAAGCTGTATTGTAGTAAGCTTTCACTATTTCTCACTTTTAAACTGACTCTTTGTTGGTCCTAGACTATAATGTCCTTGTCATCTACTCAGAGCTTGACTGGTAGAGATTCCTTTAATGGATAAGTACGCCTTTATAGATATATCTCTGCTTTTTCAATTGTGTTTCATTTAATTTGTAAAAGAAATTGTTTACATACATATTATATAAACTTTTTCAAAACATGTGCATTAATGTACCTACTGGTAATACGTATAAAATTCATGGTCTTCAATCCAATTCTACTAAATATTATCGTGGTTACTTTATTCATCTTATATGCATCTTATATTTTGGTTATCATAATACGATAGAAGAACATAGAAGACAAAAGTATATACGGTAGCGTAGAAGCGTCTCGAACAACATATGTCCTAAAACACATAGATACTATTCCATAAAAATATTAAGAACAAATATTTCTCAATGTAACTTGATTTGACAACATAAACGTATAACGCGACAAATGACAGTTGCAAATACCTAGGTAATTGGTGAACTGTGCGCTTTATCTTCATTACTTTTAGCACATCCAATCTAGCCATCAGGTGTTTTAATGAAAAATAATTTATCATTATTAATAGGCTAAAGTCCTTGGCGCATTTAATAACCAGTTAGGAACAATCCCGCTCCCACGCTCCAACTTAGAATCTAACACACCAATCAAGTAGCGCGGACCTTGGATGCATTGCAATTGTTGAGCAACAGGAACCTCCGTTGCATTCATTGATTGCATTAAAAGTGAGAGAACAGCAGAAGACGTCGCGATTGCGTTACTGAATCCCTTCGACTCACATTTAACAGTAAAATCTTCTAAATACCCTCAGATTTTGTCGGAAAATTACATTCGTCATTGTTATGTTGATGTTGATAACTCTATAATACATTCCACATAAATAAATTATATCTACTTGCTCTTTTATGTCCCATCCCATCTGTTCGTGAAAGTTGAGTAGGTACCTCAGTGGGTACCTAGACACTGTGTACATCTGTACTTACTTTCTTGTTGTAAAGTGTCAGCATGCGGGATATTTTGGCTTAAATTACTAGCATAAGTTTCACACAAAACTGCTTTGTATTATGCTTATTTATTTATGTCATCGTTTTGGCGAAAAATTGTACAGAACATGAACATAATTTTCAGTAGGTACGTATTTAACAGTTTAAAAGTTATGGCTGAGCCGAACATTTAGTTTTGCAAACTTTTATCAAGACCCAAGGCTGTATGAGGTAATGTGATACATTAATTATTTAGCAGTCTAGAAACTACTTTCGATCACCTAGATAGGTATTACACGAGTTTTCTCAAATATAAATGTTACTTGTATCATGCTGAAATTGAATTATATAACACGAAATACTTTAAAATAATAATATAAGCCCCGCTTTTCTGCTTTATGATTTAATAATTGAGTTATAATGAACAAATCAGTTCATTTCGGTCGATTGGTTTGGCCAATGTTTTATAACTAGGTACACTAGTTACATAAACAGAAATGATAATAGTAAAAATCTACTAAACTTTAATTACATAAGTACCATAATTACATGAGGCCTCATCGATTTAAATGGATATTTATCATTTAACTATATGAATAAATAATCGTTAATGACAAGATAATCTTAGAATTAATTTGAATGATGATATGTCTGAGCAAATAAATACACGAAAGTGTAACAAAGTCCTAATTAAATATACCTATTTGTAGACACTAAAAAGCAAGAAAAATATGACAAAAAAATTATCCGACTCGCTACCTCGCGACTCGCGCCCTAGCTAGTCAAGATGATTTCAACCGGCAAGGCGAGACAAGGCGAGGCGAAACAAGAATTAAAATTTGTATCAGGGCGGCTCGCGGCGGGCGCACTAGAATCCGTACAAATTCCAATTCTCGTCTCGCCTCGTCTCGTCTCGCCTTACCTACATAATATTGATTGGGCTTGGTACTGATTTCAAACAGATCAGTAGAAAGCGCACATAGAAAACATATTTTATTTAGTTAGTTTTTTTTTATTAAAACTAATCCAACCGTCTACTAAAATATTTCGGATTAATTTTAAGACACCTTGTGCAAAGTATTGTTTTTTTTTATTGGGAACATAATAATCTACGATCAATTTTACTGAGTGGAATGATATTTCTTAACAAAATTTTATACTAAATACTTGTTGCTTCTTTGCTAGTAAAATTCTGCTCGCTCACAGACTCCCAAGAATTACCGGTCCGAATAATGACAGCGAACTCTTTTTTAAATTTCTGAAGCATTCAATTCGTGACTAAGGAAACATCGTATTTTTGTTCCCAGGTGTGTGTTTGCAGCGCGTTCGCTGCATTGGACGGCTACAGCCCCCAACAGGATCCTGACCAGTTCCACATCCAGACAGACGAGGATGACGAGCGATACTTCCTCTATCAGACACACAACGGGCAGTACCGCAAGGAACGAAGGTTAAAAGACGGATCGGTTGTTGGTAAGATACATTTTAATCTAAAGACATGAAATTGGAAGAAGTAACTAATAACTAACATTCGATCTCAAGATTCGAATACATAGTAATATTCAACTACATATTTATTAATGCTATTCTGGTCTGAAAACAAGGAATTTATGGAACAAACCAAATAGAAGCCAACATTTTATGTTATTATAGGCATCCATTACATTCTGGTCCGAAACAGGTGCGAATTAATTACATACCTAATTAAGATATATAAAACGTATTTTTTTTTTACTCGTATGTCCCCCAAGCTTTTAAAAGCTTGGTATTGGTCTCTACCAAGACAAGAACGCGCCCACACGGTAGACTTTGACAATGTTGTTATGATACAGTTTACTTACTGCGCCCACTTAGCAATTATTTTTATGGAGTACAACAACTTATACGGAATACGCTCATAATATAATTCGCTGTTTTTGTGCTTCAGGTACCACAGGATGGGTTGGCGCTGATGGTTACCTCAGATTGCAGGACTACATAGCTGACAACGAAGGTTACAGAGAATTACAAGTCGAAGACCGTTTTTGTCGGACAAAATCGGCCAATTGGGGTATGTGTCGCTTCTTAATTGATTTTACTTAATAGTTTTAGGCACAGAAGCGGTCAGACACGCGTAAAGATAAAGAGAATTTAGTCCAGCTTTAGCTGTATGTCCGCTGATGTGATTGAATGGGTTTTGGGCGGCTGTATGTATTTAATTATCATTTATTTCGAGTCAGTAACGAAAATACTAACTTTTCTTTGGTTGCATTAAAAAATAAACGACCAAAAATCCTATATTAGCATTTGCATTCGAAAATATTAGAGTTGGATATTCGCATTCGTGAATATGAGAAATTTGATGTTCATGTACTAAACTCAATAACGATCTATTGAAGACAATGTCTCAGCACGAGTCAACAGGAGTACCTACTCATAGACCTAAACTCAGATCTTACTTATATACATACTAATTTTAGTTTTATTCCATATAATCATAATTTTTATTTATTTTTCAGGAATCGTTGAAAATCGCCAAAACTGCTCCAACGGATTCAGGTTTTGGTGTAACCCAGCGCCTGCGCACCGTCCAGTGGTGGTCAACCGTGGACCGCCGCGGTTCAGAACATCGACACAAGCGCCACCGTCACCATCCTCCACTTTTGCCCCACCGTATTCCTTCCCCGCAGAAGTATCAGTCACACCTCCATCCCACCGCCAACCATCATCTACTCCACATGTCCATGTATCACCAAACTCCATAGACTCATCAACACCAACCTACGACTTCAGACCCACCGTCCGCCGATTACCGCAAGTGAAGCGTCGCCGTCTCCACACTCTTATGACTACGATTCGTCGAATACAAATACGATTGATGATGGTTACTACGCCAGTGACAGTACACCTTATAAGAGAGTTGACTTATACAACCCAAACTCTTACAGACATGCTGACGCTTGGATACAGCGACAGAGAGCAGGAGCAGCCATCGGTGATGGTTATACACCTCAGTTCCCTGGCTACGATGGCATAGCATTTAGAAGAAACGGTTTTAGTACTATCTTCCGAAACAATACCACGAAGAAGAAAACGGCAGTTCGGATGAAAGAACTGGAAGTTTCGGTTACGTCGATCCCTTTGGTATCCGAAGAGTAATCTACTACAATACATCGCCGGGACAGGGATTCCAAATTCGTAAAAATAATAGATATGTTGGCCACGAAGCGACGCCTTATGATCCCAGGCCCTTGAACTGAATGTATTTACAGTGAACTTTTAAGTGTGTGAAAAATGGTTACCTACTTAAATTATTAACTTTAAATCAGTATTGTTATTCAAATACCGGGACTAATAGTAAAGGAGATAAAACGAGTTATTTACGAACGACGCGAACACTTAGCCATTAATTTTATATGTATAAGTCTAGTTAATTAATTTAAAAAAAAGGTAAGGAAAAACTCGATGCTCATAAATTAAGTTATTTAATCGTTTCCATAATGTCATCATATCCATTCCATTCCATTATTACTTATTATTATGTTAGTTATTGTTATTACTTTAATTATATATCTTCGGGACGTCTCCAAAGTTATATAATGAAAATAATATCATTTTTCGGCAGTTTTTAAATAAAATGAATACAAAACATGGAATGACCGTAAATGATGACATTATGGAATCGATTAAATAACTCAAAAGCAATTGTCAAATAGTGTACCGTCAGTCGAGTTTTTTTTTTGTAACCTTGTTAACTTAACTAAATGATTAAACTGAACAATCTATTGTAACATTTATAAATATCAAGTGCCATCTCAGATTATTTATTTATTATTTCAAAGCAGACATGTACTTGGGTAGTTACCTATTTAAAAAAATCATGATGCTACTGCAGTAGGTACCTATTCACAAAGAATAGCGTGCTCGTAATTATTCCAAAAAAAGACATACGTATACATTGTACAAATAATACCTACCGCTATAGGTAGCTATTTACGTATAAAAACATAAAATTTAAAAAAGCCAAAAAGTACCGTTAATATGTCCTTAAACTTGGCAATAAAGGTTTCTAATAAGGATAATGGTCATTATCATTAAGTAGCTACAGTTCAAAGGCTTGGAGGCCGATGAACTCATCGCACTCCGGTTCGTGACTAATATGAGTATATCCTCCTAAAATGGAAAAATGTAGGAAGGCTTGAGAATAAAATGTAATGTAGGTAGATAGAGAACTGGAAACATAACTCTGTGCCTACAATTTTATACATAGCATGTAGATTGTTTAGTCAGCGTTCAAAGTAGGTATGTTGATTATTTTGTACCCTGTCCCTCGCAAATATTAACGAAACAAAAAACTAGATTGATAAATGTAATACGAAAACAAACTACAAAAAACCGACCAAGAGCTTGTCGGACACGCCAAGATAAGGTTCCGTAGCCATTACGAAAAAAATCAAGTAATACAATGTGTGTTATAACACAATTAAAACACTTACTACAGTCTTAAAATCAATACCAGAAAAAGAGCGTATCTTTCACGTTCTTACGTCCTTTGTTGAGAAGCGCAGTTTTTCGACAATAACTCAAAAACGGTATATCCGATCATGTTGAAACCAAATTTTCGTTGAAAGTATTTATTAAGCTTTACCTTTCCATATTTTTTGGACAAACGGTTTACAAGATAGAGGGGGGGACACATTTTTGCTACTTTGGGAGCGATTATTTCCGGAAATCTTCACTTAATCAAAAAGTTTTTGAGAACCTTACTATCTTTTCAAAAGAGCTGTCGAACTATGTGCCACACGTTGACTGTCAAATGTACTATATGGACCACAATTTTGTCAATGAATCAATAACTTTAAATATGTTTAAATGATTTTCAAGATTGCCAGAATGGAAACTTAACAAAATCTGAAGCCCTGCATCTGTTTTTAAAAAATCTGGAATTACGAAGCTACATTAGTGGTGCTTGTTTTTGTAGTGGTAGGTGTACTTTAAAAGCATATTATACAATAATGACGCGTAATCTGAAAAGATGCTAAATGAGTGTACCTATCTTAAGCTGTGACTCATAAATATCTTTATTCAATTATATCCTTACAAATTATAAAAAAATAATAAAATTACAAAATTTAAATTGAATCAAACAATGAAACAAAATGAAGTCAAATAATAAAACAAAATAAACTGTGACTTATATATTAGCCTTTCAAATCTCCATTTCATATAAAATATTAGTCTAACAGTGTCTTGAGTCATGTAAAATAAAAGATGTAGATAGATCTTTTATTTTACATGAACATGACTCAAGAATCTTTTTAACAAAGTAAATGCTTTTAATTTTTAGTTCTTGCTTTGCAGTGACTTAGACGTAAGTTCGTGCGTGTTTAAGTTAATCTGTCGCAGCCAATGATTTGTCATTACCAAGTGTGCTATAGAATCCAGATGATGACAAGATGTAATGTAATGACAGCTCGTTGCCGCGACTGTACTACGGGAATTAATTTATATCTACTGACTATTATATAGTGTTCGTGTATATATACAAGTACAGTCGACCTAACAAATTGTTACGAGAAAAAATGAGCTTTATTTGGGAGTCTTATAATGAGTCGACTGTCCTTATGTGCCTATGTTTAACCAGATTATCGCAATTTATTTGAAATTAATTGTTTTGTTAAACCTATGCAAACATAATATTATAGTATTAAATATCAAGAGGTTTATTTTACTTATTTTCCTTTCTTGCTATAGGTACAAAATTAATTTTAAACCAAGGATCAAGGACCAGGTAGAGTTTCCAATTTAATAATTGACGGCAGTCCGTTGAAATTGAAATACATGAGAACCAAACGGTTTTCAGTGATGATTTTCATTTTGCGCGTCTACGTGTAGTCTACGCGTAGTAGGTATAAGAGGTTATTTTTTTAAGAAGCAACTTTCTATGTTTTCTTTAGTGAAACAATGAGTGCCTATAATACGTAGAATTGATACTTCGAAACATGTCAGCCATACCATGACTACTAACACGAGTGACCCGTGAAACTAATTTTTTCTAATTTATATAATAAACTGTATTTAAATTATTCCAGAACATTTCAGTAAATGATTGCGTTAGTTTAACTGAACATTCCATCAGGCATGATTGTGGCCAAACGCAGGCCTATATTGTATAAAAAAAAGCTTACAGGGGCGTTCACTGAAAAGAACCTAACCAGCTGCTGAAATATCATTTCAGATTAATTTT